>NW_009944310.1:0-20800 GCF_000696875.1 Nestor notabilis | reverse complement strand
CAGGAGGGTCTTTCCAAAGCACGTGAGCAAGGAAAATTTGCGGCCTAAAAAAGCTGCCTTGTGCCCAATTCTTGCTTTATTTCAAAACTGCATCTGCTTCACTAGAGACCTGACTCTTCTCCTGTCGTCTTAATGTGCTAAGAGATACCTTTACTTGAAAGAGCAGAAGTTCCTCTTCCATCACTGTTTGTTGTCTATCACTGCGCCTGCCCACAGGCATCATTCGGTGCTGGATGAGCAAAGGCATAGGTGCACCCTCCTCGGAGAGGAAGTGATGCTCCTGCTCAGAGCATCACAGCAGCTTGCTGCGGTGGGCTGGCTTTGCTTAAAGCTCACTTCTGCTAGTGGTCCCTGGTCGGTGAGCAGAGCACTAAGTCATAGTCTGACTGCAAAATGCCTGAGTGATCAGAGTACAGGGTTATTCCCGCTGCTCCCTGTTTCCCTCTGAAGTGGCAGTACAGTTTTGGCACTTGGAGCTAAGGATGGTTTCACTGTGAATATGTATTACTGCCAAAGTCATGTTCTTTGACACTAACTTGGCTAATTTTTTTATGATGATGTTAATTTATGCCATGATGGGTCTTGGAGCAACCTGCTCGAGTTGAAGGTTGCCCCTGGGGCAGGGGGTTGGAACTGGATGAGCTTTAAGGTCCCTTCCAACCCAAACCAGTCTGTGATTCTATGATTTTGTACTGCAGAGCAGCACCCAAGTCTGCATGATGTGACCCACTCAGCATTCAAGATTTTCTTCTTTATTTTCTTTGCATTTACTACTTTTAATTGTTATCTGGGCAAAGTAAAAGTACATTTTCTATTGAGTTAATGAATACTGGCAGATGTTGGTTCTGGAGCAATGCCTTAGAGTACTGGTGATGCCTTCTGGATGGGAGGGTGGCCACCAGCAGCTCCCTCCTGCTAGCAGCACAAGCTCTTTAGGTCTGTGTGCTGTACAGCAAGGCTTTTACTCACTACC
The DNA here is from genome assembly GCF_000696875.1 of Nestor notabilis. NCBI lineage: Eukaryota > Metazoa > Chordata > Aves > Psittaciformes > Psittacidae > Nestor > Nestor notabilis. The sequence goes on along the minus strand of NW_009944310.1, from coordinate 19,827 downwards.
AGCAGAGAAATGTTAAGGCAGTCTGAGGGGTAAAATCAGCTGAGGTTTGGTGCTGAGTCTTTGCAGGCATCTACTTTAGAATAAAGGGACTGCTTCTATCATTTGGTCTTTGGAAGAAGAATGGGCTGACACAAAGCAGCAGGCAGTTTTCTGGCCACATGCTGCTTAATAACACATTCGATATTGATTAACTGTAGTTTTAAGCCCATTTGGACAATTCAGCCACTTGACTGAGGTGTTGAAACACAGTGGAAGAAATGTTAATAAATGTAGTTCCCTGCTTGATCAGGAGTTTAAAATTTAAAGTCCTTTGTGTATGAATCGAGTTATTGTAGGCCCAGGGAGACGACAGTTTGATTTATGACCTTTTAATGTCCCAAATACAATTAGCACTCCATCAGTATGCAGGTACTATCATGGGGACCAATGACTTGAATGACTTCCAGTTATCCCTGTATCGGGAAGAGGTGTCACAGCTAATGAAATTCTCTCCAAAAAGTATTGATCCATTAGACAACACAATCCTTTGACTGTCCTTTGCCCGGTGAACTGTCAGGAAGGATGCATCTGGGGATGTCAAAATGTTCATCCGGTTTCTCATTGCAGTTCCTTCTCCTTTCTGACTCATGGGATCACGCATGTTGTAGGCTGCTCGTACGAACACCCTTTTGGGCATCCAAAGGTGTGTGACCCAACCCTCTGCCCAGGTTTGGGCAGGGCTTCCTGGCTGAGTGGATGGATCTCCTGGTACTCATATGGGCAAATCCAGGCTGAAAGGCAGCAAGTGGAGGATGTGGGGTGAAGGACGTGGATTTGCAGAAAAACTGGGAACACCGATGTTTAACTTGGCACTAGTGGTATTCTTAATGGATTAGTGACAGCCAGAACCCCATGCAAATATTTAAAACATCTCTTGGTGACAGCGCTCTGACCTTATGTTAAATAAACCTCTTCCCCGTGACCCTGCAGTGTGTTAAGACACTAACAATGCTCTTTTTTAACATGAGGGAGATGGAGAACACAGAGCCACAGGGCTTGGCCAGCGCCACCAGGAGCAGAACTTCGGGTTTCTGCTTTCCTTTCTTCACGGATGCACTTTGGGCTGTTTTCCTTTCATTTAATTACCCTGATGATAGCTGCAGCATTTCCAGATGCTTTTAAAATCTATTTCCTCTCCCAGACAACCACTGGAATGGCAGGAAATGTTAAAATAGCAGCAGAGGAACAGGGCGATGCACATGTGAAGCCAGGCTCACGGACAGCTTGTGCCTGCTCGGGTAGCACGGAAGTCTTTACTCGCCCCGTATCCGGAGCAAATGAAATCCAATGAGCTTTCCGCCTTTCCAAGGGGGAGCCGGGCGGTTGTTGTTTTGCCCTCTTCACACTGCCAGCTCTGTGCACCAATTAATCCATGCTAAAAGGACTTACAATGAGCTTGTTATTCTGTGGGCTCGTGAAGTGGCGGCTTGCCAGGTTTGAGCTCGTTTCAGATGTTTAATAGATAGAAAGTTGATCACTTGGCAGCTGAACCGACACCCTGGAGACACTTCTGAAGCTGGAAAATAGTGTAGGATCCAGCAGCCTGGGGAAGGCCAGGTATTTATGAGACAGAATAACTTTTAGCCTAACTAACAGCAAACACATGGATACCTGCCTTAGCTCCAGATTATCTGAGCTCTGGCATGGCTTCCCTTCTGCTAATGCAGTGCTGTCCTGTTCCATCTCCCCATCAGTAGAGACAGAGATAAGCAAATAGAAAGATAATCAGGGCCAGATTAGTTATTGCTGTGCAAGATTATACTTCAAAGTGATGCAAATTCCACTCTCCTCATTGAATCCAGTGCACGCGTAGGACTGAATTTTCTTGCTTTATTGGCCTTGGCTGTAATAAATAAACCCAAGCTGAAAAATATATCTGGAGCCTATAAATATGGATTTGTTTGAGGCAAGATGCTTCTCAGGCAAACTTAGAAGCATCCTTTGCCAGCAATTTATGAGGACAGGCTGCGTGTGATCCCAGGAGAATATTTTGCCGTCAACATCTGCTGACACCTTAAAGGACAACACAAAAGCTTGGCAAAGGGCAGTCGTAACCTAGGTCAGGAGTAGATTTGGGTTTGGGGTTTTTTTTTTTGCAGCTTTGGACACCTCTTTTTTAATCAAATTAGGAAAAAGTAAAAGCCTCCCAAGGGCCACTGCTTGGGGAACAGGGGTTAGAGATCATTCTGTGCTCACAGTTAGTAGAGACAGCATCAAAGCAGGCTTGCTGCAAATGCTTTCTGTGTAAAGCTTAAGAAGGGGTTGTCCAGGGAAGGAGTATGGGCAGTAAACTGCATGTGCAAGTCTGCAGACTGCAGAGTCTCTGATAATGGCAAATGCTGTGCAAAACAGCCTGTTCCAGTGGCCCAAAGGTTGTGCCAGAAAATCAACAAGACAGCAGCAAATACAAGGAGTTCTGTAGCTGAAAACAGCAGAGGGAGAAAAGTTTGTGCTGGGTTTAATGTTTTCCTCCAGATTTCGATCTTTTGAGTCTTCTGGATTTCCTTGTGCTTTATTTACCAATGGACTTAGGCGGTTTGGGTATGGTTGGCCAGGGCTTTCAGCAACCTGCTCTAGTGGAAGGTGTCCCTGCCTGTGGCAGGGGGTTGGAACTGCATGAGCTTTAAGGTCCCTTCCAGCCCAAACCATTCCAGGGTTATGGGCTCATTCCATTCCATAATCATTCCATTATGATGGGCTGTCAGGATTTGCAGACTTAGCAGGTAGAAGTGCTTCTGGTTCATCTGTCTTTGCCGAGCCTGCAGAGAGCCCCAGGAATGGGTGGAATCCCTGAAAATTCAGTGCTTTTTAACAGGTTGCTGCCTCCTCCTAAATCCTTTCACAGGCCCTTGGAGGATGTGAAACCTGCTCCTTTCTTTTCAACTTGCCTTTCTGGCTTGGGCTGTCCTTAGATGGTGATGCTAAAAAAGACCCCAAAAGAAATGTGTGTTAGTTTGTGTGTTAGGAAGGCTCACAACTTGGGGGGGGTGGTTTTGAGGTTTCCTTACTAAAAACCTCATTTGATCCCTCAGTGCCATTAGAGAAGCTGAACCCACTGCAATTGTCCCTGCTTAGAATCATAGAACAGTTTGGGTGGGAAGGGACCTTCAAAGCCCATCCGGTCCCACCCCCTGCAATGAGCAGGGACATCTTCAGCTAGACCAGGTTGCCCAGAACCACATCCAGCCTGGCCTGGAATGTATCCAGGGATGGAGCATCCACCACCTCTCTGGACAACCAGAGCTGAAGCTTCTCTTGATGTGGCTTATACCATAATGTCTTTGGCAAGGATGATGCAGTAGAAAAGCTTTGATTGTTCTGCACATGGAAGCGTTGCATGTGGAGACTGTCAGTGGGCAAGTCCCAAGAACTAATGCCCCCATTTATCAGCAGAGGTGATACGCAGAGAGTGGAAATACAGTGAAACGGGCAGGTGCCCAGTCGAGGAGGTCCCTGTGTTCCTTCACAGATTGAGCCCTTGCAGGACCGTGCAAAGGCCAGTGTGGGCTGGCCAGGGTGACATGGTCCCTTCTCTGAGGGAGGCAGCATCACTGATAGTGTCTTGATTAACCCAAATGTCAATATCTTAGCAACTGAGGATGGGAGTGCAGTGACAGGTAGGATTGGTAATGGGTTGGTTTTCCTTTTTTGAAAGCTTAGAATCATAGGATCATTAAATTAATGGGGTAAATGAGGGGTAAATCTGAGTCCTGGTGTTTCACAGCTGGACCAAGCCCAGGCTGAGTGTTGGGCTCTGGAGATGCTCTGCTGTTCCTCACCATGGTGGAGCCTTCTTCAGTGGCCCAGTCTCTGCCACAGCAGCACGTGGAGTGGTGCCAGGTCCAGCCATGGCCCCACCACAGCATGGGCTGGTGGCAAGATGTGCAGTGCTCTGGGCTCTTCTCTGGCAGCAGATGGGCTTGTTGGTGCATAAATGCTCATCTCACACCTCAATGCTTAAATGAGTGTCACAGCAGGGCTCGGGAAGGTCCAGATGCACTGCAGAATTAACCAGCAGTTTGGGGGTTCTGTTCCTGCAGGCTGGGCATGCAGGAGGCTTTGCATTACCTGTTGGAAATGCCTGCATGTGCAGCTTGGGTCCCTCTCCTGCCTATTTTGGGATGGGCTATTTTGGGATTGCAGCACAGGTGACGTGCCTGGGAAGAGCGGCACTGCATCGCTAACCATTGCTGCGGTGCCACCTTGCTGCTCTCTGAAGGGGAAGGGTTTAAATGAACTGCTGCGCAGTGATTTAGTGGAAGTTTGGGTGGTTTTGCCAGTTCTCAGCAGCTGATGGGGAGAAAGGGGGGAAAAAACGACCCCACAACAAAACCCTGCTAGGAAGGAGGACTGAATGACGTGTTATATCCATTGCAGCCTTAGGTATAGAATGGGAGGATCGGTATGCTAGTCTATATAATGAAGGATATGTTGGCATTCCAGAATGTTACCAATTAAGTAATTATGCCTTTTCTCCCTCCTGCATCCTGCCTATCGAGTAAGATACAGCAGTGGAGCGTTTGATTAGCACCTTCTGCGTTCAGCTCAGTTAAACTTCCTCTTTGAGGGCTGTTCCTAAAAACACTTATAAATGGCAAGTTATGTCTTACTACAAATGATGTAAGGCCTTTTATTTAGCTGCAATTTGTTATGTTTATGTGCAGAACAGAAAGTGCTTTGCTTATTGAGGCTACAAACATACCACAGCTGGATGAACATCCCACACCCTGTCCTGTTGACTGGTGTGTGTTTATTCAAATACTATATTTACTTGGTGGCTCTTTAACAGCAGAAACTAAGATGTTTCCCTTTGCGTTCCCCTAAGTTGTCTCCGGCTAAGTGAAGCTTGCAAATGATATGCTGGAATTAAATCCCAATTACGTTAATAAGGAGAAAGTGATTGCAGAGTTGCATGTGTGTCGGCTGGGGTAGCGAGGACGTTGTGCGTTAGCAGCTGGCGTGGCACAGGGCAGAGGTTTGGGAGAGCCCTTGAGCGTGCAGAGCTGCTCCCATCAGTGCTTGCAAGAACATTTGTCCCTTTGCTTTATACTGAGATAACAGGAAAAGCTTGAAATAAAATGGCAAAGCAGCAGCTGGCCTGTTAGTGCCTTAGTGTGGCAGTGGAGAGACTATCCCCAAGGTGTAGGCACAGCAACAAACTGCATCTGAAGGAATCTTGGAAGCAGAGGGAATATTTGGAAACCTGTGCTTGGAGCGAGCTCATGATGGGATTTCCCATGATGGGGGGTGGCTGCTGAGCACGAGGGGTCATCTCCCTCCTTCTCTGCAATCCCGAGTTACTCCTCTCAAATGACTCCATCAATGTGGCTCAAGCTGTTCTGGCTGCAAGTCCAAAGCCTGGCGAGTGTGTGTTTCCTGGAGTAGTTCAGGGAGCACATCATGTCTGGTGCTCACCACTGCTCTCCAGTTGTGAGTTTTTAATTACGCCAGATCATTTTCAGTAAATGGGACTTCAGGCTCAATTAGGGCTGTCAGAGCCAATTTTTCTCGCACCTACTATTGAGCTCGGCCTGCGTTGTTTGCAATAATTGCCAAATCCACAGGAAAGATGAGACGTGCAGAAGATGAGTGTCTGTGGCGTGTCCCACTCTCTCAGCCTCCTTCAGCAGCATGACAAGAGTGCTGGGTGCCGGGGAAAGGAAAGTCTTCAGAGAAACGTTTTGGCTGTTGAGAAGAATCTTGCCGAAAGTAGCAAGAATAGAAAGTCTGGTCTTTGTATACATCAAGGCAGTTCAGTACACGAAGTCCAAGAACCAGTGTCTTGAAATTGCAGTGTGAATGCAGTTTTGCAGGGCACATTTCTGCTGCAGGGTCTTGACATGGGACACCAAGCTTGTGTCTGAGATGTGAGGGCCTGGTTGGAAGCTGACTTGACTGGCAGGCTTCCAGGGAGCCTGCACCAGCCCCAAGGGCAGGAGTGGTCTTCCCCCTGCTCCTCCTCAGGCCTCATCCTGCCCTGGGGCTGCCCGGGAACAAGCCAAGCTCCATTGTTCTGGAAACCCACCTTCACTGGAAGTGTGCTTACTCCATGCCTGTCCTCTCCAGCTTGCTCTAACTGTTGCTCTCTAAAGCAGAGTCAAGGAAGATGCCCAGAAAGCAAAACATGCTGCCTTTGCTCTGTAGGCTCAGGCACAATTTGGGTTTTGAAATGAATGAGTATCTCTGTATGCATTGACCTAGAAGAGGCTGGAGGTTTCTGTTTACCAGCCTGGAGCTGCGCTGGGGGAGCCTTCCTGCTGCCTTTGGCTCCTGGAGCACCACAGAGCCAGGGATGCACAGAGCATCTTCTGAAGCAAACCCTGAGCCCACAGCACAGTTTATCCCTCGCAACCTGCCTGGTGCAGGTACCTGCAGGGAGACCCCTCTGCTCACCCTGGCAGGGTTCAGGTCTGTATCCAGACCCCCTGGCTGGGTGCAGGGCATCATGGAGAGGTTTCTTCAGGACAGCAGGCAGTACACAATAGCAAACTGTCCTGGGTTAACCTGCTCTGCGCCAGGGTGCTTGGCTGCTTGTGACCAAACTCAGCAGGGCTCTTTGCCACACTCCGTAGAAGGTTTCTCTGTCTTGGATAATAGGAGTTCTCGGCCAGATCGGCCAAAGAAGCATTTGAATCCAAGTCCGTAACAGATGCTAAATGGTATGGTGATGTCTACTGCATCCCTCAGCCAAAAGTAGCAGGGAGCCGGGCTGGCTGTGTTGTTGAACTCCCTTTGAAGAATAGAAAGGCTGTGGCTGAGTGTGTGCCAGTGTTTTTTAACTTAAATCCCAGAATAGAACAAAACCCAAGGAATGGCAGGGAAGGGGATAAAGGAGGGCTGAAACCAGTCTCTGAGTATGCAAAGTGCCTGTCCTTGCCTGCTCCCTAAAGGAACCAGGCCATGGAAGGGATAGCAGGGTTTTGATGGCAAAGCCTGTTCCCAGGGAGCCTTTCCCGACCATCCACTTTGCCCATACTGCTGCTGGGGCAGAGATGTGGCCCCGTTACTGAGCTGTCTGCTCCAAGACTGCATTGAAATGAGAGCTGGCTCTTAAATAAGAGCATCCGTATGGATCGCTCTCTGCTCCGCTCCCCGCTGATGGCAGCACTGGCTAATGGACCCAGCGGCGTTGGGCCGGGAGCGTATTTACCCAGCCACTTCCCTCAGCTCCAGCAATAGATTTTAATACCACTAAGCCCTGTGGAAACCTAATAGCTTGCAATCTCTCCCCATATTCTTAGTAAAACACTGGCACAGGTGAAGTCTATGCTAACTGGGTGAGAAACAACCTGCTTCTCCCAGCATCGGTCTGGTCCCTGTTCCAGCAGGCACTCTCTTGACAGGGAGCTGTGGTTTGCACCCTCAAATGAAGTGAAAAAACAAGGAGAGGCATGCAGAATGTCACAGAGCTCCAGGGAACCTGCTGTGGACGGAGGAAAGCTTCTGCTCTGGTAGTACTTGAAATGGCATCTCCAAAGTCTCTGGCGAAGTATTAACCCACCATTGCTGGCAGCACGAGCCAGTGACCTCATACCAACCCACCCCACGTGTGATGTGGGATCCACAGCACCTCAGATAACCACAGTAGCTGGGGACCAGCTCTGCAAGTGCAGTGGAGAGTGGGGAAAAGGACATGGCTTTGATTTGTCTATGTGTGGTAATAGATAAACTACAAAATTAGCTGCATGGTGCTGCCTCGGTCTCCTGTTTGACAGAGATCAGGATCTGGAGAAGTGTGGAATCAGTTAATGGCTTTAAGCTGAAAGAAGGTAGACTTAAATTAGACATTAAGGAGAAGTTCTTCCCTGTGAGGGTGCTGAGGCACTGGCACAGGGTGCCCAGAGAAGCTGTGGCTGCCCCATCCCTGGCAGTGTTCAAGGCCAGGTTGGACACAGGGGCTTGGAGCAACCTGCTCTAGTGGAAGGTGTCCCTGCCTGTGGCAGGGGTTGGAGCTGGAGGAGCTTTAAGGTCCCTTCAACCCAAACCAGGCTGGGATTCTATTCTATGATTGCATTTACAGATTTTAAACGCCTGGGTGTCTGCGTCCTTTACAAAGAGGAGCACAGCTCATAGTGACCACACAGCCAGCCATGCAGGGACACAGCATCCTTTGTCACCTATACCACAGTGGTGCTGGGTGCTTTTTAATGGAGAGTTTAGGAAGAGCTGTACTTAGCACCTCAGCCTGACAGCCAGGCAGGCGTGCAGAAGAGCACTCTGATATTAATTAACTCGTCCTGCCAAGAGCAGGTATTGATTTGCTTTTACAGGACTTCGATGAGTCTTGATTACGATTCTACAGAGGTAGGAAGGTTTCCTGCCCTCAGAAGACTGGAGCAGGCATAATTATGAAATAATTGTGCTTGTTTTCTTCTAAAGTAGTATTTTATTATTTGATGAATCTCTTGTTTGCACTGAGTCGACAGCGCGACTTCACAAATTACTTGTTTACTGTCATGCAGTGATTTATAATTCTCCCTTAAAATTTTAGAGGGTGGGGTTTTTTCCCAAGATAGGCATTCAAATTACTGCAGAAGTAGGTCACAGCAGCTCTGTGCAGATGTTCCCCTGCCCCTCTCGCTCCAGCCCTCCATCGGTACATGGGTTGATGCTACGTTTGTGCTGATGACCCAAGGCAGCACTCGTGGAAGGTGAACCAACCTCATAAATCTTTCACTGGGATCCTGCTGTGTGTGTTAAAGGCTTAGACGTAGTTTGGAATATTAATTAAAGACAGTTAAATGGCTTTTTTCTTACGAACCGTGTCCTTAGTGTCTCCTGCCAGCAGAGATGTTTATTCTGTTTGCCTTGTATGGTCCCATGGGTTTGGGTTAGTGTTGCTGGTGTGGTGCTCCCTAAAGAGTGGTGGCAGGGGAGTCCTCTCCTACTGCCCTGCTCCATTGGAACCTGCTGTGGAGCTGGGGGAGAGTATTTTCTTGCTTGGAAAAGGGAGGCAAAACCAGGGTAGAAGAGCAGTAAGCCAAGGAGGGAACTGATCTGGCAACGGCTGCGAGGGGGGGCAGTGGAGAGACTTACACCGCTGTTTCCTCAGCACTGAGTAAGTTTTCCCTTAGGAGGTTTTTATGGAAGGTGCAAAGAGCTGTTAAGTCATTAGTGCAGTTTTACATTGTAGCAGCATTATTCCTTGTTATCTCCACTTTATAGCTCCTCTTTCTCACCAGCAGCTACTGACCCAATAAATATTTGTCCTGACTGTATTATCTGTATCCCAAATGCTTACCTTGTCCTTTTGCATGTAACTTCAGGACACCGCAGCGCCTTCTTCTGCCTAATAGGGAGAGTCTGGGTTTAAATCACCAGTGCTGCTAGCTCATGCCTGACCTTGGGTAAGGACTGGGGAAATTTCCCCCCAGAAAAGCACTTTTATTCCTTCAGTTTTTAAACCCTTGGCTTCCAAGAGGCGTCCTTGATGCAGGAGCTTCTAAAGCCCCCTCCCTGGTTCACAGCAGGAGCTCTTTGCCTTCCTTTTTTCTATTCCATTAACTCAGTGGTTTGCAGCCAACACTCCTGTTAATTAGGTGCTAATTTATTATTCCAGCCAGCTGTTATTGCTGTGTAACACCCCCACCCCAGTCTGGCTCAGGTCTGGGTTCTGGGTGTGCTTCCAGCTACGGATCACTACGGACTGGGTGACTGACACCCCCAGTGTAGCACCTAAGGATGCACCAAGGCTTCCCTGGCCATGAAAGGGGAAAATGATGTCCCAGGGTTTCCTTCCCCAGCTGGGCATCACACCAGTGGATGGACTCCTTCCACTTCAACCATTCCCATGGTCAGCAACAGGACCTGCTTTCAAGGGGATTTATGTCTTGTCAGTTGATTTTAAAGAGATGAGCACTAGCTGGAGCACATGCCATCCCTCTCCCATGTGGACCCCCTCGTGTCCAGTAAAGCTGACAGTATGGGAAGGACGGGGGACAGTGGGGTTTTTCACTCCATTCTTAGAATATTTTTTTCTTTAAATATTCACAAGAGCTTTTTTGATTGAAAATCAAACTAGTAAAAGCACCTGAAAGAGAGGAGTCATCTCCCAGCTGGCTCTTGTTAGTGCATTTCATAGTTACCAAAACCAATGTTTTTCTAGCTCCCTGCCGTTGCTTCAATTCATTAATTAGAGACATTAATTGGTTGTATTAATTACAAGCTGATAAAGGAGTCTGAGTGCAAGAAGGAGCTTCATAAGCTCTCTCGTTGTGGTTGAGTAGGGTTTTGTGAATTGTGGGACTGCCTTGCGGAGGTGAGTTACCTGCCAGGTAACGAATGCAGCAGATGCCTCATGCAATCTGGAGGTAAAAATACTGGTTTAAATGCTGTGGGTGAACAGGGATGGGGCTGGTGTGCTGGTGTCTTCCAGCTCAGTGGATGTCATCATTCATTCTTACCATTGTGTTGAGGACATGGCTGTTGCTCAGCATCTCAGTGTGCCTTTCCCACCTCCCCTCCCTGCTGTGATGCTCTGGGGGCTTTGTCTGTGTTGGTGCAAAGCAGCCTGCCGTGGTGAGCTCTTGGGTGGCTTGAGGACTCTGCAGAAGCTGGTGAGAGTGTGCATCAGCCCCAGTTCCCTTCTCTAATGCAAAGAGCAAATCAGTTGGTGCCCATCCCGAGGTCCCCAGCTCGATCCCTGTTTCATCAGCCAAAGCAGCAGTCTCTCTGTGACACGGCAGTGTTGAGAACATGTTGTCTGGTGGCATCAGTCCTGTCACTTGAGGACATTAGCACAGCGGCATTGAGCTCCACAAGGACTCAGCTTTAGCAACGTGGTACAGGTCATCTGTACAACCAGACATGCTAAGGCTTCAAGACAGGCTGGCACTTGACATTAAGGTATAAGACTGTGTCATGTACTCAAGGCCATCTTTCAGATCTTTTGCATATAATACAGTCAAGAGACTTTTTAGGTCAATGAGAGTAAAGCATTGCCATCAAAGAGGAGATCTCATTTCTTTGGGGACAAGTGTGTGGGGAGGAAGGTCACAACTTGGTGGCAGAAAAGGCTGAAGCTTCAGATTAGCAATAGATGGTTTAACAAAAGAACTGGGAACTCAGTGCAGAAGCAGCCAAGTTAGTGTTGAGATGGTGCTGCTCCCACCCATGAGAAACACACATGGTGCTGGGCAATCCCAAGGAGTGTTTGTTCTTATAATAGAACCATGGAACCATTTTATGTTGGAAGGGACCTTAAAGCTCCTCCAGTTCCAACCCCTGTCACAGGCAGGGACACCTTCCACTGGAGCAGGTTGCTCTAAGCCCCTGTGTCCAACCTGGCCTTGAACAGTGGCAGGGATGTTCTACACTGAGCCATCAGGGCATCTTGCGGATGGAGCTGGTGCACCCAAGGCAGCAGCTCTGGGATGCCTCAGCTCCCACTTCCAGCAGTGCTGCATTTGTGCAGTGGGAGTGCCAGATACCTGTTTATATTCAGTGTGAGGGAGAAACACTGTCAAATGACCAAATTACCTCCAGTGGCGAGAGCACACAGCAGGGGACAAGTGTTAACTACCAACCTGGCCTCTGCCTGCACATCAACGCGGGCAGGAGCCAGCTCAATATTTACTTTGTGCTCCCAGGGTCTGAGTGCTTTCCCCCGTGGCAGGGCAGGATTAGACCGCCCAGCGCCAGCAGTGTGCAGTTCTGCTCAGCACCCCTTGCAGAAGAGGCCCTCAAATGTTGTACTGCTAAAACTGATAGACGTGTGCAATTGCCGACTAGTCTAAAGGGCCATTAATGCATGTAGACAAAAGAACTGTATGAAAAACAGTTGTCATCTATAATTCTTCCCTGTGAGGGTGCTGAGGCGCTGGCACAGGGTGCCCAGAGAAACTGTGGCTGCCCCCTCCCTGGCAGTGTTCAAGGCCAGGGTGGGCCCAGGGGTCTAGTGGAAGGTGTCCCTGCCTGTGGCAGGGGTTGGAACTGGGTGAGTTTTAAGGTCCTTTCAACACAAACCAGGCTGGGGTTCTGTGATTCTATGCGCGCATGGAAATATCCTAGTGAGGCTTGAAGAGCTGTATTAAGGGGAAAAAAAGCCTCTAATTTTGCACCGCATTAAGCTGATGAAATGTAAAGATGCACTGGGCTGATTAGTGATTCTGGTAATGTAATTAATGCCTCTGTTCTTTCATACATGCAGAGCTGGAGGTCGAGCTGAGCGCTGAGTGAAAATCTGCCCTGAATGTGCAGTTCAGTGAGCTCAAAGTTATTGCTCCCTAGTTATGATTCCTGCAGTAATTCCAAATTAAAGTTGATATACTTGTAAATGAAAAGCAGGGCATGCTTATGAATTGCAGGGGCTGGGGAATTTGCTTGCAGGATGTGAATGTTAATGCAGCCGAACCACCGCGGGCTGGGCAGGGAAGGCACTGGCAGCAGAGAGAACACATTGGTAGGTGTCACTTCTTCCACGTGCAGACTGGGTGGAAGGGCCTGTCTGAAGACATCTCCACTTCTCTGGCTGCTGCAGGCACCCAGCTTCATGTAGTTCTGCTGTTACATCATCTTCATATCTCAACCATCATAAACTATCAACACAAGGTGAGCTCAGCTTTGCATGCAACGTGATTTTGGCACACCTTACATGAAACTTTTCTCCTTTTCTGAATTGTTTTCCTCCTCCATTATTAATAGACATCACATTATCAAAACAGTAGTGACACTGGCTTTGCTGCCGTTGGTTTACCATAGATAACAGCATGGAATGTTCTTTCCGTTTTGATTCAATAGTGCATGACAAGGGAATCCAATTTGTTCAGATTTAGATGACATGCCTCCAATTATGTAATTCCATTAGGAGGTGCCTGCAGCCAAGTCTGTGCTCACAGTCTCAGCAGACATAACTCTAATGGGACGTGTTGCAATATCGCTCTGTGGTGAGCACAACTTTGATGGAGAGCATGACCTGTCTCTCCCAGTTGTGTTTGTGGGAATGGGGAAGATGAAAAATGGCCTCGCTGTACTTAGGGCTCTAATCTGGCAATAAGTTATGTCACTACAGGAACAAAGCTGTGCAATGAAAGGTGAATTTGTAATGGCTATATATTTTATGTAGTCAAAATCAGACAGTAAATGCAGCACTTTGAATATGATCTTATATTCAATTCTATAAATGGAAAATATATTGGTTGCAGTTCTTCCTCTTGAATACCATCTCAGATTCCCATATACTTGGGAATTGTCGTGGTTTAATGTTGGATATTTATGAGAATATAAAGCAGTGATGAAAACATAAGACTAAATCTTAGCACAGTTACAACTTGCTTTGAATTATTAATCTTTAGGAAGCATGATAAAAACTTCTGCTATGCAAATTCCACGGGGCTGGGGTTGGTGCACGTACACATTACCATGGAGCTATCTAAATAATGCTTTGAAATAACTGGGTAATGGTGATGCAGACTTACAGTTTCTGCAGGCAGGAAGAGGCAATTCTAGTGGCAGATCTATCTCCCCAAGAAGCAGGATGTAACATCACTCAGAAGTAAAGCTGTTTCGATGAATTTAGCATCAGTTGCAAACCAGAAGATTTCTGCAGTGCCTTGAGGTAACATAGCTCAGACAGGGCTCAGTTGGGTTCAGCTCCCCAGGGGCTGGATGGGGATATATTTTTGGTAGAGGATGCTCAGACCTGTAGAAACTGCAAAAATTGAAATGCATTTAATAGCTGTAAAAAAAGTCAAAGCTCTGCCAACCATGAGGTATCTCTTGCTCAGTCTTGCCCTGGTTTGGTTGGACCTGCAAGCAGGTCATTGCAAATAGTTGGGATGTAAGCTGTACAACCCACCTCTGTTGGCCTGGTCTAACTAGCACTTGGCCAAATAGATATTATTTAAATATATAGTTTTTATCAAGAAGAAAAGCTCCCTGGTCCTCACTCTGGGGAAGTGTGTGTGATAGCATCTCTCCTTTAACAGTCTTTTGCAGTTCTCACATGAACATATGAAAGAGTTTAATAATATTCTAGGTTAGAAAAGAGGCATGCATATATATATACATACATCTTTAAAATCTATATTCTCTGACTTTCTTTCCCCTTATTTATGTTGAGAGAGGAAGCCAGCAAACGATTTCAGTGTATGATGCATCCAATATCACCTTTCACATAAACAGAAAAAATATGCTTCCTCCATTGATGTGATGAGACCAGGATGCATTTAAGTGTCTAGAGACAGTGTCATTTTGTTTAAAATAATGAGAAGAGAAGCCCAGTCTCAATATATTGAAATGATTTATGGGGGTGCTGCTGTTTTAATGACAGGATGGCAGAGATGCAGCTAAAGATGATGCTGCTGTGACCGAGCACTAGCCTAGATCACCACTGTTGGGAGCCCGTGCTGCTCCTGTCCCCATTGCTGTTTGGATGTGGTGCCAGAAGACCCTGCTTGGGTGACATTTGGCTGTGTATTAGTCTGGTCCCTTGGTGGACTCAGCCTGCAGATGTAACAGAGTGTATCAACCTCAGGTTCAACACCCAGTGTAATTTCATGGGAATGAATTGTTCAGATAAATTTGGTAGAGCGTAGTTTCTTAATCTGCTCAATGGGAAGAGGCACTGCTGCCTGGGTTTTATTGGATTTTGTGCAGTTTGGGAAGAAATTAGATTGTTTTAGATTAACCCCTCCAGGGATGGACACCGAGGAGGAGGCTGCTGTCACTCAGTTGATTTTCAGGTTTATTTATCACAGCAATCCAGCTGCTGGTGTAACTGAGAGCAGACCCTGTGCTGCTGCAATGCACTTCATGCTCTGGAGCACCCTGTTGCTGAGCTCAAATGAGAAAGCATTGATCTGCTGCAAACCAGGCTGTGTACCCCAGCAGCCAGCTGGTGCTTTGGCTTCTCTCACTGGGAACCAAATAGCCAGACAGGCTTCCCTGGGTGTTCAGGGGCTCACTGGAAAGTGTTTGTGGAGGCACCCATGCTCTCCAAGGAAAGCTCTGCCCTTGGGCTCTGCCCGCTCTGCAAGCAGTCTGTTTGGCTCCCTTTAGGAGGAGGTTCCCCAGATGGGCTCAGAGGACCACCATAAGTCTCACCATCTTCACTTCTGGATGCCAGCGTATCACTGGATTAAGTGACAGCAAGCAAATCTGCATGCAAGAGTCAAAGCCCATGTGGCAAAAGCTTTTCTGGCCAGCAAGGTGAGCCAAGCATCACTGGTTGTCTGCAAAGCTGACATCAGCCCATCCACTTCTGAAGCTTGACTCCTGGACACGTTTCAAAGCAAAATGGGAATATTTTGGGGTCCAGAGGGGCTATGTCTTGGCACTTGCAGCATCTTCCTTGTCTGGTCTTTGCAGGACTGCTTTGACGTGTAGTGACAAGTAGTCACTTACATGTTAGGACATGCAGTGATAGGACAAGGGGGAACGGCTTTAACCTGCCAGAGGGGAGACTGAGACGAGCTCTGAGGCAGAAGCTCTTCCCTGTGAGGGTGCTGAGGTGCTGGCACAGGGTGCCCAGAGAAGCTGTGGCTGCCCCATCCCTGGCAGTGTTCAAGGCCAGGTTGGACACAGGGGCTTGGAGCAACCTGCTCTAGTGGAAGGTGTCCCTGCCCGTGGCAGGGGTTGGAACTGGATGAGTTTTAAGGTCCCTTCCAGCACAAACCAGGCTGGGATTCTATGATATGACATCCCAGGGGTGTCTGCACAAGGGCGAATCATGAGAGCCGAGCTGGTGTTACCAGCACTCTGCATGCATGGGGGCACGATGTGGGAATGCCTGTCCTCACAGCCCTCGCTGGAAGCCAGTCTGGTGCTGACGCTGGGAGAAGGGGTTATTACTCAGTTCTGCAAGTGGCAAAAGGAAATGTTCAGCCTATTACGTTCTGGGACACCTTTGCAGAAAGCATTTCCTTGCAATAATTAGAGCACTCGTGCTGTAAGCCCTAGCAGTGGCTCCCCTTTGCAGTGCTGGAGATGAATGGAGCAGAGCATCGGCAAAGCTGAGATTCAATTTGGCCATAGCCTGTTAACTCAGGAGCCTGTTCACCGAGGGCACCATGTGCTCCTCGGCCTGACGTGGCCACATAAAGCAGGATGTCAGCCCAAAGCTCGCCATGTTCACTGCTTGAACTCCAGGGATGCCACTGCAGTTGAGTCACCCGGAAGGGACCGATCGCTGCTCAGGTCGGGCTGGGCATCGATCAGTGGGTGCTGAGCAATTGGATTGGGCATCGCTGCTGGTTAGTGTTTGTTTTCTCTTTCTCCTTTTATATTCTCTCTCCTTGTTATTATGTTCTCTCCCCTCGTTATTTCCCCTTAGTAGTAGTAGTAGTATCATATTGTACTTTAGTTATTAAACTGTTCTTATATTAACCTGTGGGGTTGATATTCCTTTGATTCTCTCCCCATCCTGCCCAGGAAGGGGGGAAGCAGGGGCTGAGTGAGTGGATGCTGAGCTACTGGCTGGGTTAAACCAAAGTACTGCCAAATAAACCAGAGGGGAACAGGAGGAAATCTGGGGAGTTATAACTCATACAAGTGGGGAAGACCGTGATAAATCCTTCACTGAGATAGAGCAAGGTCACCTCTTTGCTCCCTCAAGTAGGGCAGTTCCTCCTCAGCCACCTTTCAACCTTTTTCCAAAGCAGTGCTCTCCCACTTCATACCTGCCCTGCTTTTGGGGTGTATATATTGAGCTCTATTTTGTTTCTTCTTTGGAAGCACACTCTGCATTTGCTTGGGGGGTAACTTGCACTGAGTTTCTCCTCCCAAAACTGTGCAGGTTGCAGCGGTTCCAACGGGATGGGGAGATGCAGTAGAGGCAGGACTTGCTGATTGGCGAACTGTAAATTTGAGCTGGAAAATGTGGCTGTACTGTAAAATTCAGGACACCATCTGTTTCATTGCTTGCTTGCAGTAACATTTGTACTTGATAATTAAAATGTCACACACATTTTTAGCCAGAATCATCCATGGAGGAGTAGAACTGTCTTCTGAAAATCATTCAAGAGATGCTAACAGATAGGAGTGATGCTGCTTTGAAGCATCTCTCGATGCTCATAGGAGAGTTTTGCTGCTTTTTAAAATCATTTCTGATTTTGAGGAGGAGGTTACAGTAATGGAGCAATGGTTCATTTTGTAAGGAGCTGTGAATCTTTTAGAATAACCCTGGATATAATGTGGTTAATTTTGCTTTAGATTGGTCATGCTGAGGCTTGGCTAGTGGTGCCTCTCCTGGATTCCTTATGGCAGTGGTAGGTTAGCTTTGGCTTGAAATCCATAAATACATATTATGTCCTAGCTTATACCTGTGCTAAATGCTTTGTCCCTGATCCCTGGGAAAGCAGCTGATGAGGATTTGCCAGCTCAGTTTCTGGTTCCCAGGCACATCATATGCTTGGACTGTGTAGATGGTCCTTCAAGCACAATGCAATGGACAAATCCCTGCATTGGTTTAGGGTTGCATAAGAGGTGAAAGTGTTATTTTCCGTAAGTGTGGCCTTCCAAGGGCATGACCCTAACAAATCCAGAGTAAGTAAAACGTGCTTCTGCTAAAGGTATGAGAGGGCACTATTGGACATTGGGAAATGGGATGTTTGGCAGGCACATCTCTTAATGTTTGCAGAGCCTTGCTTGCTTACCTCAGGTAGAACCCCTCCCAGCTGAGTTTTGACACAAAAAACGCATCTACAGAGTTTTATTAGAAATGCTCTGTGCTATTCCATGATCATTTTAAATCCAGTTATGTCAACTGTGTGTGAATGAGATTTTTAAAACCCTGGTCTGCTGGGAGACATTTGAAGCTCGCAGCTTTACGGTGCATCAGTGTGTGCTATCAGTCAAGATTAAAGATGAGGTCTGTGGAGGAACTGCAGTTAGCACTTCAGAAACTTCAGTGAGTTGCTTTCTGAGCTGTCTCCTGCCTTAAATCAAACATTTCAATGGCATTCCACCATCCATGCAGACCTTCTTGTACATCAAAGCTCAAGACATGTCATTACAGGCCCAGGTCCTGTGCTTCTGCCAGGAGGCTGTATTGTAACATGTGAGGGAGGGTTTGAAATATTCTAATTGTCTGCTCTGAAATTACAGTTTTGTTCCCTGGAGTAGAAAAGTGAGTTTAAATCATGAACGCCACAAGTCTCAGTGATGATTATGGGAATGTTTGCAAGTGACTTAATCAGTAGAGTTTGTCTGAGTGGCCCATTTTAATATTATTGCACTGATTAAGTTTTCTTAGCTAATGTGTTTCATTTCCAATTCAATTAAATGAGAATCCCCTTCCATTACATGATATTACTGAAGTGCCCTGGTGGGGCAGGAGCACACTTGGTGTTTTCAATTGATACAGATTTCTTCATTATACAGTCTCATGGTGCTAAATGAAATCAATGAAAGCTGAATTTAAAATTGCACCAAGTTGCAGCTGTAAATATGGTGCCTGTTCCTTGGTCCCTCTTTTAGCAGTGGCTGAGAAGGTTTTAGTATCGGTTCATTAATTGCATCTCAAAGATATTTTCAACAGATGCCTCCCTTTGACAAACTTTTAGAAGGCCTGGGAAGGATCTTCCTCGGATTTCTGTGTGCCCAGTGATTGTGATAAGCAAAATAGAAGTTTCATTAATGTGCCTTTTTTATACATGCTATATCCTTGTTTTAGCTTCTGAAAGCACTTTTGTGCAGCCTATCATGGGATATATTAACCTGCATATGGAAGGTAATCTGCAGAAAGCTTGCAAAGGAATTAGCATCACATGTTTTCACGTGAGCCAAACCTCCTCCTTTTATGTCTTACGGATGAGAATTGATTGAGCTCTGATATAGTAACAAGTGATTTTATAAAGACCTCTCTGGAGTTAATTCCATAACTCAACGCTCTCGGAGCTGATCATATGATTTTTCCAGCGCTGAGGTGGGATGTTCAATAGAACATACTTTCATATGTGAAGGAGCTGGGAGGTGCGTTACTGCGGTTCAAGCAGCGATTAGGAAATAGCAAGGAGTGCTCAGGAACCGCGATAAATCACAACTCCTAAACACGCATTCATACCTTCATACAAAAGACAAATGTGTGTGTCACGCTGAGCCAGGAGCCCTCTGCACCCTTGTGCTTCCAGATCATAGTAACAACAAAACCTGCAAGTGAAGTGCATGGGGTTCAGTAATCTGCTTCTTGCACACGCTTTGGGTGGCTGCTAGGTGGCAGGATGTGTCCCCAGCCCCTGGGACATGGGGTAGGGTTGGTGCAGCAGCTCCAGCCTCACGTCTCTGTTCCATGCTGCTCCCCATGGCCGTGCATCAGCTCGTGCCCTCTGCTCGCGGGCTCAGGGCACTGCAGAGCCTATCTGAAGGATTGGGTTTATTGCATAATTAAAAGCATTTTCAGCTGGTCAGAGTGTACGTTGCTCAGCTCATTTAAGACATAGCTAAAATCATGGAATCATAGAGTAGTTAGGATTGGAAAGGACCTTAAGATCATCTAGTTCCAACCCCCCTGTCATGGGCAGGGACACCTTGCACTAAACCATGTTGCCCAAAGCTCTGTCCAACCTGGCTTTGAACACCACTAGGAATGGGGCATTCACAACTTCCTGGGGCAACCCATTCCAGTGCTTCACCACCCTCACTGTAAAGAACTTCTTCCTTATTATCTAATCTAAACTTCCTCTGTTTAATTTGGAAGCCATCACCCCTTGTCCTACCACTACAGTCCCTAATGAAGAGTCCAAATATAAAATATACATGGGTAGAAGGAGAAAGCTTTTTTCTTTAATCCTAAATATATGGGTTTTGATAAACAAGAACCTGGATTTTTTAATTTTTTATATATATATAATG
>NW_009944309.1:1139-1377 GCF_000696875.1 Nestor notabilis | reverse complement strand
GCCGGGGAGGAAGGATGCTCGCGGTAGGGCGCGGGGAAGCAGAGGGCACATTGGCCATGCCGTGCTGTGCCATGTCATGCCAGGGTGTGCCAGCGCTGCTGATCTCAGCGTCTGAGCCAGCTTATTTATATCCAAAGCTAAAAGGGTGTTCACGGAGTCGGAGCGAGCGCTGCCCCATGAGCCCCGCTGCCCTCCGAGGGGCTTGGAGGAGGCAGGAGGAGGCGCTATGCAGGTCCAG
>NW_009944309.1:0-870 GCF_000696875.1 Nestor notabilis | reverse complement strand
GTGAGGGGGGCTGCTGGGGCAGGGAACCAGCCGGGTACCCCCAGTTTGCACCGGGTGCCTCATCCCGGTGGTATTTTTCCCTCTTGCAGATGCAGAGCAGAGCAGCAGCCCCCGGACGGGCATCGGCTCAGACCAGGAGGACAGCAAACCCATCACGCTGGGTGAGCAGGGCTCAGCGGGCAGCATTACAGCAGCTTTGGGGGTGTTGGGGTGCTCTCAAGCTTTACCACAAGACAGTGTGGAGCAGGAGGGCAGCTTCTGTCCTGTCCTGCCTGCCATCCACAGAGCTCTCTCCTCTCTTCCCACACAGATTCCACAGACTTCCAGGAAAGCTTCGTCACCTCGGGGGTGTTCAGCGTCACCGAGCTCATCCAGGTGTCCCGAAGTGAGTGCCGCCATCACGCCACCCACCCCCCCAGGCTGCCTGGGACCGGCAGCATCCTGATGCTCCCCATCCCAGATGTGGGCTGGGACCCCCCTGATCCCTCTGTCTCCCTGCAGCACCGGTGGTGACAGGCACGGGTCCAAACTTCTCTCTTGGGGAGCTCCAGGGCCACCTGGCCTATGACCTGAACCCCTCCAGCACCGGCATGCGGAGGACGCTGCCCAGCACCTCCTCCAGCGGGTACGTGATCCTGGGACCATGCTGGGGTGGAACTGGGTGATGCTGGAGCGGTGCTGGGGTGATGCTGGGCTGATACTGGGGGTGATGCCGGGGTGAACCCGAGCCTGGCCATGGGCCACTGGCTCATCTCACTGTGATGGAGGCACAAGGGCAGGTTGTGTCCTGCCACAGGCTGGAGCTGATTCCTCCCCTACACCCCCAGGAGCAAACGGCACAAGTCGGGGTCCATGGAGGACGACATCGAC
>NW_009944308.1:631-832 GCF_000696875.1 Nestor notabilis | reverse complement strand
ATTGGGGTGCTCAGGGGAGTGGGGTGCAGAGGGAGCAGGGTGCAGCAGGAGTGTGTGCCCAGGGGAGCAAGGGGACTGGGGTGCCCGATAACCGGGGTGCAGGCACACACTCAGCTGGGTGCACCCATCGGCCCTGGAGAGGGACCTGCAGCAGCCACAGCGGGGCCACCCCCAGCCACTTCCATGCCAGGGGCTCCCCAC
>NW_009944308.1:0-216 GCF_000696875.1 Nestor notabilis | reverse complement strand
TCCCGCTGGGAGGGTGAGCGGATGCCAGGGGCCCTGGTGGGTGGCATGTGGGTGACATCCGTGATGGGTGGCTCCGGCAGGAGCATATCCAGCGTCACCAGGAGATCCACGTGGTGATGGGCAATGAGGCCTGTGACCTGGACTCCACCGTCTCCGCCCTGGCCCTGGCTTATTTCCTGGCAAAGGTGAGGCTCAGCCCTGGTTTGGGGACAAGCG
>NW_009944307.1:0-214 GCF_000696875.1 Nestor notabilis | reverse complement strand
GTCCTGTCCCCCAAAATCCTGCTATAGGATCCTGAAGCGTCCAGACCCCCCCCCAACATGCAGTGGGGTACATACCCCATATACACCCCAAGGCTGACGGAAGGAAAAGGGGGTGCTCCAATGGGATGTCTGGGGGTGGGGGGGGCATCAACACCATCACCCACCCACATCCAGATGGGGATGGTGGGAACCCAAAACACATCATCTCCCTGCA
>NW_009944306.1:2059-7632 GCF_000696875.1 Nestor notabilis | reverse complement strand
ACTGGATGATCTTGAAGGTCTTTTCCAACCTCGTTGACTCTGTGATTTTATGTTCTTTGTGGCTCTGTCAGCAGAGGTCGGGGTTGCAGGAGGGAGTAAACTTCACTGCTAAACTTCGCTGTTAGTTGTGCTCAGGTCCCGAGATTCTGATTTTCCTTCAGCTTGGGAGTCAGACACTTGTGCTGGCTGGGGGTTTCATTTGCTTGGGATTTTTCCCTCATTTTATCGGAGAGCTTTAATTTTTTTATTCTTGACCAGATGTCTGCAGGAAAACTTTGCTTTTAAACTTTTATTCTGGCCTTTTCTGGTTGGTACTATTCCAATT
This sequence comes from Nestor notabilis, assembly GCF_000696875.1. Classification (NCBI taxonomy): domain Eukaryota; kingdom Metazoa; phylum Chordata; class Aves; order Psittaciformes; family Psittacidae; genus Nestor; species Nestor notabilis. The sequence goes on along the minus strand of NW_009944306.1, from coordinate 7,307 downwards.
TCTTGTTTGTTGGTGCTTTTCGGTTTCTTTTCATGCTGGATGCACTGACTTTGCTTCTTTGGTTGGTCTGGCTTCTAATGTTCTTTAATTAGGGAGCGTGGGGATTGGGAAAGGATAAAATAGGAGAAGCCAGGACTGTATTGTATCAGCTTTTCTAGTGGAATCCTGTAAGCCAAAGGGGAAGAGGAAAGAAAAAGCGATCAAGGGGAGCTCAGGGTGATTTGCTTTGTCAGAGGCAGAAAAACAAAACTGTTCTGAGGGACTGACTGAGATTTTGTTTCTCTTAATTTCTCTTCTTTTGAGGTTGAAAGATAAACCAACACTTTGAAACGCTCCAGTTTAAAATGCTGAGCTCTTGCTCTTCAACTGACTCAATTGAGAAAAGTTCTTTAAACCAGAAAAAGCAGCAGCAGTTCTGCAGGGAAGGAGGCAGCAGCAGTGGGGGGTGTGTGCGGAGGCCTCACAGCTTTTCCATCAGCCGTTTCTGCCTTCTCCCTGTGGACCATAGCATTAGAGAGGCTCCAATTCCCATTTAACCTGCTGGTCTAGGTAACGTGGCTGTGGAAAGCAGGAGAAGCTCTTTGTGGATTAGCTGCCGTGCCACTTGGGACTCACTCTGCTGTGGGCTCTGGCCTCTGGTGTATAATTGAGGAAAGTAATTGTATTTTAAGAAGATATAAATCTATTATGCAGGTGTGTGCTGTCCCCTGGGCAGAAGTCAGGGCATGTGAGCTTTCTTTTGCTGCTGGCAAGCGAGTTGTAGTCTTCTCATGGTCATAGGTGCCTGCTACTAGTTGCTTGATGCTGAAGATTACAACATCTTCAGCTTCTGGGAGCGAGACCCCTTGGTGTTCTGTCCTTTTCCTCCCTATGGGAGTCACCCAGGTGACCTCCCCTTCTCCCCCAGAGCTGCCTCCTTACCTTTCCCAGGAGCTTTCCTTTTCCTCATTCAGTTCACTCTCCAGGAAGATTTTTATTTGTTGCATCTTTCCTGAGTTTGGTTTTTGTGCACAGCAACAAGCCCGGCCATGGGCAGCACAGATCTGTGGTGAGGGACAGAGAGCCAAGAGTAACTAGAACTGGGTGTAATTGAAAGCTGTCAACTTCTCAGCAAAGGAGAATGTGCAAAGCATGTGGCTGGCTTGTCGAGGCTTGAGGTAGCTCCTTGGGTAACACTGAGTGGAGATCTGGATCTTTCAGTTCTAAATAGTCATTGAGGAGAAGGCATCAGAAAACTCCCTGGGGTTTGGTCACTTGGGAAGCTGTCTGGGCTGGAGTCCAACAGTGCAATGGCAGCAGGACTCTGGGTGGCTTTTCTACTTGCTGCTGCAGTTCTGCACCATCTGATGTGGTTGCTTGGCTGCTGTTCTGAAGGTGTCCATCCTGGGTGACTTTGAAACAGGTGAAATAGTCAAGAACTGGTGTCTTGGAGTGCTCTGCTTGGGTTTCCTGCCCTTCCTTCCCTTCAAAGAGTCTGTTCCCTGGGGAGTCTGGCTGCAGTGGGCGTCTGTGCCTGAAAGGGACCAGCAGTGACCCATGAGAAGGCTTTTGGGTAACAGAGGGACAGGCTAGAGCTCTGCTGAGTGGGAGACGAGGCAGAAAGCAGTGTGCCCACCTTGGTGATGGTATGGGACAGCCCTGGGCATCTGGGAAGAGAGGAATGTGGGAATGAGGCGGATCTAAAAGGGAGCAAATGCCCACCCCAGTGGTAAACAGCAGCAGCCGGGAGCGCTGCTTCTGCCTGCATGCCCTGGCTGGATCAGCTTTAGGCAATTTCTCGATGAGCCTGTGGGTGAAACTCAGTTTCATTCCCCAAATGTCCTGCTGTCTCCTTGGGCCCTTCGTATCTGCTGGTGTTTGCCAGACATTGCTTGAGTTGCTCTTAAACTACAGCTGTTTCTGCAGGTTCCCAGTTCCTGCACAGTTGTTCTTACTCTGTTTATTTTAGTGCTTATAAACCGATTTTTTAAGATGAGTTGGAACCTGAGCTGGAAAGTCGCCTTTTGCTGCTCCCCCTCATGATTTGGTTGAGAAGCTGCACCATAGGAGGTGGCAGCTGAGCCCTGCAATATTGTTCCCCCCTTTATGCTTTGCATTTTCTGAGCTGTGGTTTCCCAGGCATTCAGGGGCTGCTGCCCTGTACCTTGGTTTTAGCAGTTGACGTGTTTGTGGGGGGTGTCTGCTCTTAATCTAGTAAAATTAGGAACTTGGCTTGGGAGTAAAAACCTTAAAGGAGACTTTTTCTTCTCTCATAACATGTTGTTTAGCCTGAACATTTGCAGTCAGAGCTATGTGTTTCTTAAAGACACAGAGAGCAAATAGCTGCTTTTGGGCACCGTCTCAATTTGCTGTGAGGTGCAGAGTCGCAGATGGAGCTAGAAGGTGCCACCAAAACAGTTCCACCATGACTGTCCTTCTGCATTGTATGGGCAAAGCCGTTCATGATTCTCATAGCGAGTTCAAGAACTGTGGGTTGAGGTAATGTTTTAATGGTAATGCTTTTTAAAAGTCGTAATGTTTTTTTAAAAGTAGTACATAGCTTTAGTAAAGATACAAATCAGGTGTGATTAACATGATCCTCTGCTCTCATAGTGATCCATGTGTGTATTGCCTTTCCATGTTGATCATGGAATGGATGAGCTTAAAGCTCGTCCAGTTCCAACCCTTTGCCATGGGCAGGGACACCTTCCATGGGACCACGTTGCTCCAAGCCTAAATTACTTTTGCAAGTTGAACTGAAAATAGGTGCTGGAAGTGGTGAATAATTCCTTCACTTTGAATAATCCATGGCTGGGAGGAGCCAAGGGTTCAGTCCTCCCCAGGTCTTTTGTTAGAGACTGGCTAGAGTTTTTGTCTCCCCGCTGTGCTGTGTATTGAAAGTTAAACAGTGATTTCTATGCAAGAATTTAAGGGAAGCCTTTCACAGTACTTGAATGACCAACTAGGGGCAGCTTAGAAAGGGTTGCCTGGGAGATGCTGCTGAGAGCAGCTAGTGCAGGGTGCAACAGCTTGCATGGGAGAGAGGGAAGGCAGGCAGGATTGTGATCTGATCTTCCTCTGTGGGGTGCAAGAGTGGTGGTACCCCTTCTGAATGCTCAGGGGATGGGAACGTGAGTGGTGCTGCTTGTTCTACTCATCACAGTGCTCCTTCTAAAGGAGCAAGCTGCAGCTAGCCCTGCAGAGAATAGGGTCATCTGGGTATCCAATGGTGCACTTCATTTCCTATACACTTTGCAGCTCTCACACTTCCTCAAGGTTTCACCAGGAAGGAAAAGATGTTGCTTTGTGGGGAAGTAGCATGGGGAGGTTCCTGGATGCTCCTGCAGCATCACCAGAAACGTGGGTAAAATCCTGTGATATCCCTTCAGGCGATCTCAGGGTAAAGCTGGCTTTCAAAGGAGCTCATTGTTCCCTTGCTCCTCTTCAGAGCTCCTGCTGTACTGGTTATTCCTCTCTTCAAGTGCAAATAGGGTTCAAGTGATAATTACAGGGAAATGCTGAAATATATATCCAGACACGAGGAGAATACTCTTACACATGCAGGTCCCCACTGCTGCGTCGTTAATGGATTGCTTTTCCGGCTGCTCCTCAACTTGCAGCTCCGAGTTTGTTCTTGCACTTCTTCCACCGCCTGCTTAAAATGGGTTTGTGTGAAAATGTGAGAGCTTTCAGGCTGTGGGGAATGAAAACGTGATGCTCCAGTTAGGTGTTGGCAAAGTGTCCTGCTGTCTGGAGCTGTGTAGGAGGAGAAATGGCTTCTTGGTTGTGTGACCCCAATGGGGAGAAGAGCAGCTGGGGTTTAACAAACTGCTTACAATTTATATAGGCCCCCAAAGTCTCTGGAGACATCTCTCCTTTCCTAGAAGCTTCCTTTAACAAGCTGATTTCTCAGGCTGATTGCTTGCAGATGAGATCATGCAGTGTGTTTTGCAGGGAAAGAATCTCAACTTAGACTGGCGAGCCAGAAAGCTTTAACACGCAAGTCACATGCCCAGTGTCCTCATGGCACATACAGAACACTAGAGACTGCAAAAGCATCGGTCTGTGGGGCAGCTATTGCTCCAACATGAACTTTCTGGATGTGAAGAATACCAGGGGATGCTCTGAAGTGCTGGGTCCTGTTGCTTGGACAGCAACAGGAGATAGCAAGGAAGTATTTCATCTTTCCTTAAGCTCTGTTTCTCTCTTTAGTGTTTGTGGTGTTGGGATGAGCCCAAGCAAGGGAAGGCTCCCATCTTAATTCCACAGACGTTTTTCTGCTGGCTTCAGCAAAGGAATTCATGTAGAATTGATGATATTTTTTTCTGTTGATACATAAGAACATTCGGAGCAGGGAGGACTTGATGTTAATGTTCTGCTGCAGAGGATCCCACCGGTCTCTGGTTCCTCTCAATGCTGTTTTCCATCTCTCTTGGTGGGACCTGGATTAAGGTGTCCTTAATAAAAAGGCCTCTTCCTCCAAATTAAGCACAGCCATCATTTAGGAATGCTGAAAATTAAGCAAAGGTGATGTTGGGTGATATTTCCAGCACAGTGAGCTAAAAACTTCTCTTGGCAGTAGTTTCAAAGTACAACCTGTTCTCACAGGCAAGGTAAAAGGCACCTTCCTGATGCCAGGACCTCCTTGTGCCTAAAATTACTTCTTCCAAATCAAGAAGACGTTAATTATGCAAAAACAAACTGGGGGGAGGAGGGAGTTTTACTAATATTGATTATGGAAATAGGAGCCACTTGTTCCCAAGCTCTCTTTAAAAACCTAAAAATAGAAATTGGAGTCAGACTGGGCAGGGAGAACTTCAAATCCCAAACTTGAAATCCACCAACCTTTTATGCAACTTAGAGACAGGAATGGATAAAGCAAGATGTGTTAAAACCTCCTACCACTGCACAGCAGTGCTCTTCTGCCTGTAGCAGAGCCTCATTCTGTGAGCTTGCTTTCTGAAACCAACAGTTGAAAGCAAATCTTAGAGGTGATCACAGGCTTGGTGGAATTTCTTTTTCCTGTTGCTAAAGCATCTCTTTATATATCTCAATTAAACAATCTTCATGTTTATCAGAAGCTTTTTACAATGAATAACTTCACACAGGTATTTTGTAGAGGTGGAAAGTCAAGCACACCCAAGTGGAAAATGCCTATCTGCAGGCTTGTGAAACTTCAAGCTGAAAGAAGGGAGATTGAGATGAGATCTTAGGCAGAAGTTCTTCCCTGTGAGGGTCAAGAACCCTCTTTTGCACCCAAAGAGAGGAA
>NW_009944306.1:533-2028 GCF_000696875.1 Nestor notabilis | reverse complement strand
CAGGAGCTCTGAAGTAAGGGAACAATAAGCTCCTCTGAAAGCGGCTTTACCCTGATATGGCTTAAAGGGATGTCTCAGGGTGCCCAGAGAAGCTGTGGCTGCCCCATCCCTGGCAGTGTTCAAGGCCAGGTTGGACACAGGGGCTTGGAGCAACCTGCTCTAGTGGAAGGTGTCCCTGCCCGTGGCAGGGGGTTGGAACTGGATGAGCTTTAAGGTCCCTTCCCACCCAAACCAGGCTGGGATTCTATCCTTCTGAGTGTGTAGTACAATGCAAGTTAAATACCTACTTTCTATGTGTGATGTTATTCTCTAGGTAAGATAGTTGTGAAGTAAGTGGCTTTGGTTGCATGCCCTTACTCACGGGCTAATAATTCTAGGAACCTTGTTTTAATGAGAAGGGCTGGTAGAACACTTGCTGCTCTGATGGATTGCAGCGAGGCGGTAAATTTTTTTTGTAGCAGCTCAACCATCTCATTCTTTATGCTGTGCCTGGATGGGATCCTGCTGGGTCTGGTCCTGGGCGGTGTGTCCACCTGGAGATGGGCTGATGTGTCTCAAGGCCACTGGCTGGGTTGAGCAGTGCGTACACATGGGAGGTGATGATATGTACTCTGAAGAGCAATGCCTAAACCTTGTTTTGTGCATGAAGCTTCAAGTATGGAGCTGTTCAAACCCCAGCCCACTCAGAACTAATGCTTGCAGAATGCATGACCAAGGAATTAAACTGGGTGGAGTTGTTCCAAAATTTGGATGTGGGGCCTGTCCGCTCCTAATGCAGCAGCTCTCTGGGTGTTTGCTTGGAAGGGCTCCCAGCAGGGATGATGCTCTCCTGACCTGATTTGACTTCCCTTTCTTGATGTTTAGGTACTGTGCCCAGATTTGTCTGTGAGGCTCTGCAGCACAGAGTTCTGGTGCCTGATGAACCTGAAACAAGTCAGCTCCTGACAGGAGATGATAGGAGATGATCAGCTCATACATGCCATGGGGGATGGAAGGGAGGGCAGAGCACAAGAGGAGGGACAGGCAAACAAAGTAAACAGTTGTGTTTCTTCCCCAGGACTGTCCTATGTCCTGAGTCTGCCAGCTGCAATTTGGAGGCCAGAAGAATAGGGTGGGGTATTTTCTTCCAACCAGATGAATTTCTGCAGTGAAAATGAGAAGTGAAGTTCAGTTTCTCTGGGAATAACATTTAAGGTGTAAAAATTTCCCACCCATCAGTAATGAAGAGCTGCTGAAGAATGAGCAATTACAGAGACAGAGCCTGCAGAGCACATGGCGTTTGCAGCTCTTTCCTTGGAGGATGAGAATTCAGGTCTGGGCCCTTCACTACAAAAGAGACATTGAGGTGCTGGAGCGGGGCCAGAGAAGGGCACCGGAGCTGGTGCAGGGCCTGGAGCACAAGTGTGATGAGGAAGGGCTGAGGGACCTGGGGGGTTTAGTCTGGAGAAGAGAAGGCTCAGGGGGGACCTTATCGCTCTCCAAATGCCTGCCAGGG
>NW_009944306.1:0-507 GCF_000696875.1 Nestor notabilis | reverse complement strand
TCTCTGCTCCCAAGGAACAAGGGATGGGACAAGAGGAAATGGCCTCAAGCTGCCCCAGGGGAGGTTTAGATGGAGCTGAGGAACAATTCCTTGCCCAGAGGGTGCTCAGGCATTGGAACAGGCTGCCCAGGGCAGTGCTGGAGTCACCTTCCCTGCAAGTGTTCACACACCGGTTAGACGAGGCCTCAGTGCCAGGGGTTATTGGTGGCCTTGGCAGTGCTGGGGAATGGTTGGACTGGATGAGCTTAAAGCCCTTTTCTGATCTGGCTGATTCTATGAATCTGGGCATTTTTTTGTTGCATGTATCATTTGGTACTGTCATCAGTCCTTTGGTAGTGGCATCAGTCTTCATGTTGCCTTCTTATGGAGAGTTAAACTAGCCAAGAGCCAGGTTTTGTTGTCCATCTGTATCATTACTGTTATTTCATTTGTGCTTATTGGTTTCTGCCTGTCCAAAGGTAAAATAAAAACAATAATATGCTGTAGCATATTTTTTATATATATATA
>NW_009944305.1:0-32573 GCF_000696875.1 Nestor notabilis | reverse complement strand
GGGAGCAGGAGATGGACGTTCGTACTCAATGTTGATAAATATAATTCTTTTACCAGTGACTAAATCCAAACAGAACTTATTCTTTCGTTTGTGCCTGTAGATTTTAATTTAATTTTAGTGATACATTTGGATTTAGGAGGCTGAGTATGAGTACTTGTAGTATGCCTAGATCTATAATGTCAGTGCTTTGTGACCAGAATATGTAACTATTACAATAAGGCTATCCAAGTCCCTTTATTTAAAGGAGTGTTGGTTTTTTTCTCTTAAAGTTGAATTTCTAGGATAAAACAGTTGCACTGTAGATATATTTGTGCGTGTGTGTATAAAGAATGATAATAGTGGTAACCTTTTGGCCACCCAAAATCTTCATGCTTTTCCTCATTGTCAAATGTCAGCATTGCTCAGTGTTGCAGCACATACAGAACTGGAGCCTGGAACTTTCTCTCCTTTGCAGACAGGGCTCTTTGGAAGGTTTTCCAGAGTCTGTACTTGTTCTTTGGAGCGATCTTACCCATTTGGGACTTGCTTATGCATATGAGAGAGGGCAGCAGCACAAACTATATTTAAAATAAAAGTCACAGGGTGATAGTAGTTACAAACATGCATAAATCCCCTTTTCCACCCTCAGATGGCTCAGATAAGTATGGGCGGTTCTAGCACTAAATTTCTAATTCTATATAAATATAGAATTCATCTGGGTCATCATTCATTCTAGTTTTATTTTTATGCTTAACTTGTTTATTCTTTTAATGGGTGCTTATAAGATAAAGGAAATGTATCTAGCGCATATTAAAGGAGCTGCAGTTAAAGTTGTGTATCTACTTTTTAACATTCTGTGAGTGATCTGCCTGTGCTTTCTTAATCAATTTAGAATACTTATTGTCAATGAAGTTTTTGTTATATTTTGTTCTCTACAAGTTCACAGCTTCCATCCCACCACTGTTAGGCCAGGAAAGTCTGATGCACTTTTTCCAGGACAGTGAGAGTGCTTTGAGCTAAATGCAGAAGATCTAGTGGCTGTTTAATTTTGCAAAAATATTCTATTTGCTTATATGCTTTCTATGGCAGTGCTACTTCTTCAGCCTTTTTTGCCCTTTGGTGAAGTAGAGCAGTGTAGCTATCCTTTATAGAGATGGGGATGGCATTTTTTGCCAAACTGGTAAATTTAATTGCATTTCAGCTTCCCTGCTCATTGATGTACTTTTAATCTTTCATACTGTGTTGTGATAGAATTCCAATTTAATTCACTTTAGTAACTACAGGGTGCTTTGTGGACAAGCTGCACACACAGGTAGCTTGCATGCTCGCTGCCCTTCTCTGTGTGTGTCATGAATGTAGAATAAATTGAATGGAACTGATTTAGTAAGCATGATCCAAAGGAATGAGAGTGAAACCTGGAGTCATATGCTTGAGTTTCTATTTAGGTGATGACAGTGATTAACTTTAGTACTCCTTTTCTGCCTGTAAACCAGGGCTGGTTATGGTTATACCTTTCTATCAAAGGCTTTGAGTCGCTAATTACTACACAGAACATGGCAGCTGCTTGGATGGGTGCTGTATCAATAATTCTGTAAGTGTAGCTTGCTTTAGAATTTCATAGGGATCCCAAATCTGATAAATTGCCTTTTTCTTTCTCATGCAGAATATTCCAGTAAGTCTGCAATGTTTGCCTTCTGTTTCTTTTTTTGTTTGATTTGGATTTTTCTTTTTAAATGTCAGCAATTTGCAAGTATGTTGTAACTAATTTCTCTGCTGTAATTCGTTTATGCTGATCAGACTCATTCTCCAAATACCAGGCTCAGCAACCTCATGAAGTAGTTTAAAAAGCATAGTTTGCTCCTTGCATGGAACACAGTTTCTTGGTATCTTAATAAGACTAATAACAAGATGTCAGAAGACTCTGTGCTTGTTCTTTTACTTACTCTCTTCTTCCCAGTGACACTTGGCTGCACTTTGGTTTTCTTCCTTTAACCATCTTGTCATGCACACTTCCTACTTTCTGAAGTTATGTCAGGAAGAAAATGATAGTGACACACGCTACATCAACTTTGATCTACCAAGGAGTCTGCAAACCAAGCTTTGTTGCAAAAGATGGAAGGACATGCACTGGCAGTACTTTAGATAATACACTTTTTGCTCAGCCACACACAAAGGCAAACTCTGTTTGAAGAAAGCATAACAAGAAGATCTTGATTTAAATGAGAACCTAATGCCTTTAAAGATCTTTCTGATCAGTTCAGTGAGTTTCAAAGGTATGAGCTGAGGATGAGTGGTCAGATGGCTGTTCAGAATTATGAAGACGGTGGGTCTAAATTTCCTTTCCACTACTCAGAGTTCAGTTTTAATTCCCTTGGTCTCACTGAAGGTAACTGTGTGTGAAGTACTGTAATGTAGTAGAGAATCTGATCTACACAAATTCTGCAGAAGTCTAAATGGTGCTTAATTAAATGATAGCTGTGGGTTTCTCCAATACCTATATCGGATATAGGGTAAGACTACTCATTTTAACTTGGGTAATTAGAGATCTAACCAACCTTGTTTACTTGCAGATTCGTAATTCTGGTCATAATGACCAGAAAGTCCTTCCATGTGTACTGTGCTGAGCTGCTTCCACCTGCTGCCATTTCAAGGCCTCCCTTTGCTTCTCCACTTTGCTTCTCTCTTTGCTACTTAGCCGATACTTTGTTCCTGGTCTGACTCCTAGACATGCACTTCACTTAGAAATCTTCTGTCATAAGCCAGGATGCATGTTACAAGAGGAGACACACTCAGGGTTACCAGAAAAGATGGATCCTCTTTCAGTTTTGAAATTACGATCTGCTGAAGAAATGGCTCTCTTTCCTACAGCTCCCTGTTGCAATAGGCTACAGCTGTATCTCTTCAAGGACAAAAGAGACTAAAGAGATTCCTTTCCTGCTCTAAGCTGCTTGTTTCCTGCAGGTGGTTGATAGTTTCATAGATCTGAGAACTCCTTTGGAGAATCAAAGTAAATCAGGCAAATAATTTAAATATTTGATTTCTAATGTCTTGGTTCATTTTAATCCAAAGTGCAGCCCAACCTAATATTTACTTGTTAATAAAAATTGAATGCCATTTTCCAAAATGGCAGTTTAATATGCTTATGATTATGTCTGTATTTGTATTACTTACTGTATCTTCCTGAAATAGTATAGACAAATATACCTTATAAAAATTGGCTTGTAAAGAATTTGGTCACACTCATCCTGTTCAAACAAATGATTGTTTGGGCTTCTCTGTGTTTACAGTGAGGATGAACCGGATTTCATGGATATGGTTTTGATTTGATCATTTTAATCTTTGTAGGCAGCACTGAACTGTGCTACTTCAGTTCCTGTGGGTCAAACCCACAGCTAAATTCTGGTTGCTGCATATTTTCTATCATTTCTAATAAACAAAATGAACATTGTACTTAGAGTTAGTGTATGGTCCCTGAAATGCATCTTTTGCCTAAGAATAACATGGTTTCAAGTGTCTTGTGCAATGAAAGTGATGGGTTGCTTTCAAGTAAGGCAATTGGTAGAGGCTCATCAGCTCAGGGCAGTGCAAAAGGTGTGTATTTCCTGCACACATCACTAGAAAGAAAAATTGGCTGGGTGCACTGCAGGATGGATCTTTGCTTCCCTGCGTAGAGCAAAGATAAGTCTCATGGCCTCTGCTGTGCCCAAATAAGCAGACAGACCTGACGAATGGAAAAGCTTCGTATCTGAGTCATGAAAAGCACAGAGGTGAACTCGGCAAATGTTCTGTTCTGAATGCACTTGAATTATCAGCTGTACCCTAACAGCAGCTGAGCAAATGTCTCGCCCTTCAGAATACAGCTTTCTGGATCAAAGCCAACGATGTAGCTCTGGATCTGCCAGTCAGATGGGCTATCATGCCTTAGAAAAGGGATGTCAGTGGCAGGATGCATTCGTGATACTTTGGGTTTGTGTCTGTTTTTTTTAAGGAGCAATGCAGCAAATGTCTGACTCTAGCACTGTTTTCACATAAAGAATTAAACAACAGTGATTCTCCTCAAAGTAACTATACACTCCAGAAAAGCAACCTTGCTGGGTGTCAGTATTCCTGCCAGCATTTGTGTTATCAGGAGCACTGGCTACTGCGCATGCAGAAGCAGTAGCTTGGTGAACAGATATTAAAAGGAGAAGAACTTGGAGCTTTCTGTTTGCAAGTCTTATCTTACAAACACATGAGTTATCCCTAAAAATATTTAGTCATGTTAGTGTTCCTTTTATGGGCTTCTCACCCTTTTTCCTATCTTGAGTTGGGTAGATCCCACTTAAACGCTCCCCTGTTCATATCTCACTGAAGTGTGTGCTGCACTGTCCCATGTTTCACCTACTTTGCACAAGCTTTTGCCTGTTGCCCCTGCATTAATCCTTATTACGCCTTGCAGTGATAATGGTGTGAGATACTACTCCAAGTGTGGAAGTGGAAGGATAAAACTGGATGCTAGAATTCTGCTTTGTGTTTCTGGCCATTCCGCTAGCTGACAGGCAGACTTCAGTGTAATCCTTTAACTCCTAAGAATACTAAAGCAAAGAGGGACAGTCTCTTAGGCAGTGTCACCTCGCTCTGCTTTGTTGTTGCAGAGGGAGGGGATTATTTTGTTGTTTTCCAGCCTTGTTGAAACAAACTGGAGGTCAGTTCCTTTGGATTGATTAAAACTTCCAGGTGGGAGAGGTCAAGCTGTTCTCTCATAGGAGAGAGATGCTTTTTTGACCTTGATTTCAGCTGCATTTGGCAGGAGAAGCTGTCTGCTAACACAGGTGCCCAAGAGCATGCCTCTCTCAAAATTAGCATCTTCCGCTCAGTGAGATTGTTTTCATTCAGTAAATTAAAACATACCATCCCCAACCCAGGGATGGGAGGAGATGGCCTCTTCTGTTAATGGTTTTACTGATTACAAAAACTTGTGTTTAATTGCAGTGTGCATGACTGGTATGTTCCGGGCAAACAGTGTGTCACCAGAGGAATTGGGGAAAGTGAGTTATTTGTTTTGCCAATAGGTCAGGCATTTTAATTTGTTCCTCCCGTTGATCTGTTTTGTGTATTCTATATGCATGCATATTAATCAGTGTAGGCAGTCTTTAATTACAGGCAAATGGTAATTATTGCTTCTCAAATCAATGTGTTTTCTAAAGTAGGTGCTAGCATACAAGAAAAATTTTGTGAGCAAAAGTGCAAAGCTCTGCTCTGTGCTGTAACTCATCTTCGCTACCTGGCAGAGTCTCACCTGGTCTTTCACTCAAGAAGCCTTCAGAAGGAAGAAAAATGTTCCTAACTCTGTAAAACAAAGAAATGATTTACAGCCAAAGCCTTTTTGTTCGAGTTTTTTTTACTGGAGAAGACAAGGACTAAATATATCAGTGAAACGTCTTTGGGAGAGTTTTCAGTACGAATGCTCAGTGAATTCAATTAACCCTACTGCACTTTGGGCAAGTTCCTTTGACACTGAACATGTGTTTGTACAGAGGATCTCTATGTGGAGACTTGCAAAATGGGGTGGTTGTGCCTCTTGGTTCCCCTGCTGTGCTTTTGGCTGCCCTGCAGCAGCTGGCTGTGTTCACCTAAAATAGTGTGGTTCTGCCACCTCTGGATAAAGCTTGGTGTGTTGAGGGGTAGAGGAAGTTAAAGTTGTGTGTGTGTGCATTCTGTATGTTTTAAATGGGAAATTACACCCTAATCACCCTGAAGGAATTGACTTGTTTGGGCTGTAACAGTGTCAGCAAGCAACATGTAAATAATGTGTGTTCATTACTATACAGCCTGCTAATACAAATATAAAGGGGCTGGGTTGGTTGTTCTTTGTGTTTTCTGGGGAGGTGTTATTTATGGTGTTATGGATACTCGAAGTTCTTACTCCTTGGAAATCCTTTCCTAGGAGCTGGTAAGTATGTTAAAATTCAGAGCTGGCTTTCAATGGTTGAGATGTTTACTTCAGGTGAATGTTTCCTGTGTAAAGTGAAGGAGTATGATGAGCCTTAACAAATTAAATGCTCATTCTGAAAGCACAAACACTTTTCAGTCTAGGGTTCCCACGCTACAGGATGCTCTGCAACATGAAGTTACACACAATGGTAATTCTAAATATACATCAGCTTGCCTAAAATCTGACGCTTAAAAACTGGCATAGTTCAATGTGGAAGTTTTTTGCAGAGAAGTAGAAGAGAAGATGTCTTATCAGCATGTCTGTTTTTTTATTCTGAAATCTGAAAAAGAAATGAAAACCAGTTTATTTAAACTCTATTTTTTTCAAATGTTAGATGATTTTTATATCAAAACCAGCTAGGTATAAAACCAAAGAAAGGCAGGGGAAGGTTGGCAGCCAAAAAAATCACTATCTTTGAATTTGTTATTGTGCTTGCAATGATATATAAAATAAATCACTGAATTGAAACCTAGTTGCTGTCGAATGTTTAGGCTCTGTGCAGCATAAGGGTGGTTTGTACTTAATCAGTAACATGGTTTCTGTTCCACTGAGCTTTGGGCACTAACCTATACCTAAAGAAACCTTAGGTAAGCTCTTGCCGTACCAGGTCACTGGTATCAGATCCTTTTACTGTGTTTCTCCGTGCACTGGGCAATTGAATACAGACAAAAGGTAAAGGGGTGTTTGTCTTCTGGTGATACCCAACAGTGTGGCTCTATTATCTTCATTGTGCATGATTATAGAGTGTTTCCTTGTCCTATACCAGCTTGTCCAAAATAAAGCTCATTTCAAAGTCTAATGTGGCATTGCCTAGATTAAAAAAGGGCATAGTGTGTGGGCATAAATGTATAACTTCTTTCAAAAATTAATTTCTCTCTGCATTTTTCCTGACCAGCACTTTAATGTTAGTGTATGGAATAGCATTTGTATGTTAGGCTTTCTCTCCTCCAAGATACTCAGGGCAGTTGCAAAGGGTTAAATACATATTTGTGTGTGTGTGCATCTATATGCATGTATATGAACAAAACGAAGGCATGGAAAAAAAGGGAGAAAGTGCTGAGGGTTTTTTGACCAAGATATAAGGGGTTAACTGTTCTCCATTGTCCTTGGTGACTGTGACATCCTCCCACTTTACACTGCACGTATTACATGTGGTCAAGGGGTATCAGATGTAGCTTTGCACCTTACTCCCTATTCATCCTGTCTCAATCTACCCCTGTGACTTCACTCACCAGTTTTCTTCCTTCAGAGTTGAAGCTACTGAAATGGTTTACCTGGCAAAGCATATGGCTGTAGTGCTGCCATCAAAATGATGGTGATGAAGCAGTTAAGGTAACTTGCAGTGATGTTTTGCTACGCTGACAGCTGATATGACAATCTGATGCATTATAAATGCACATTTTAGAAGTGTACTTAATCCTAGCATAGAAGTGTGTGGGCTCAGTTCAAACATGACAAATGAGTACATGTTGTGGATTGTAGCAGTGATGTGTTTTAAGGGTAGTGGTATGATTTTTAAGGTGAATAGTAAGAGACCTCATTGACTTAATGTATGCAAGGAATTTGGCAAGGGGGCAAATTGTAGAGAGGTTATGAAGTTGTCCTCCCTATAACCAACACTGGCTGACCCCCTAATTGCATCCCAGATGCAGAGATTTCAGGAAAATCTTTGCCAGTTATAGATGAGAACTAAGCATTTCTGCAAGTCGGTTTTTAAATCATTCGATGCACAACTCAGATGAGTTTGAGTTAGATCTTTGAAAATGTGTGAGCCTGTTCTGGACTGACTTACCAGATAAAGTTTTAGGCATCAAAACTGCAGGACTTGTCACTGAGTAGACCTTTGTGCCAAATTTCCTCTTGCTGCTGTAGAATACTATAGAGTGATTGGGATCTCTGGTCAAGCAGTTGTTTACAACTATTTCTTCCTACTAAGCTGTGTTTTAGCTCACTAGCAGGAGTTCATGATTCATGTTAATGTGACATACATGCCTGCCAGTGTAAGTCATCTAACTTGTACCAAACCAGGGTCAATACCATGACCATTATCACTAACCCTGTGGTGGGGGTGGGAATGCTCCTAATATAAATAATCTTATAATGAATAGTCTTTTTAATAGCCTCTGGTTCTGTATCTCATCCAAAAGGCAAGCTCATGTTCTGTTCAATAAAAGGACTGCTTAGCTCTTGTGAAGGACGTAGCACAGAAGCTTGTAAATTGCATATCCAACATGAAGGAGGCTGCCTTAAAAATTCTAGGCTAATAACCTTTGCTTTTGCATTTTCTGGCCTTTAGCTGACTGTACAAGGCATTCTTTACTACTGCACCACTTATCTATGATGATCTTTGTCACTGAAAGATCTGTAGAATTAAGAGCAAGAACCTTTAGAGTGAAAGAACATGTTGCCTAGCTGGAAGCTAACTTGCATTCACATCAGCTGTGAATCTCACACAGAGGGAAGCAGCAGTGCATACCGAGGAGTGGGTTACATCACTGCCCTGTCTTTAGAGCATTGAGAAAGTAAAAAGGCTAAAGAAAGTATTGTGTATCTTACTGCAAATTTTCTAGATAATGGTGTGTTTGTAATTGATTACTTACTAGCTTGCTTTCAAACCATTACATGTGGATTATTATGAGAAAGTCCCTCCAGGTATATTGAGAGTTAATCTGCTACAGATAGTGCTTAGGCCATTGCTGTTTTATGGTAATTTGTATCTAAAATATACTAAAAAATGTTTTTAATGAATCCCATAATAATAAAAATAATTGTAATAATAGTGAATTACAGCAACTTCCTGATTTTTGCTCCTGGCTGGGGAACAGGAGTGAATTGGAGGTTTGAGGTGGGAATTTAGCTGTTCTTGGGCATTTGCTAGGACTGACATGGCCTCCTCATATGAAGGCTGTAGGGAAGAGAAAAATGATGATCAGTGGCAAGAAGGGACTCATGAGTGAGACTGGTGATTTAAATAGAAGAGCTTCATGTCTATTTGTCTACCTTTATGAACCAACATTTTTGCCTCATTAGCACCATGGGGAGCTTCATCCTCCCCCCTCTACAGAGAGTCTGCCAGGTTGGTTCTGGAATTCATGACAAATATCAGTGCATCATCTCCAGGCAGAGAAGAGCTTCTCAAGGTTCCAGGAAGAACTGAACAAAAACTTTGCAAAACAAATTATTTACAGGAATTGTTCCTCAACAGGAAATGGGACAAGTCCTGCTCTGAATTTAAGTCTAATTTAATAAACCTTAAAGCAAGCAGCCAGAATGTTGTGGACAGAAAAACACATGGCTTACCAAGGAAAACTTACTGAGAAAAACTAATCCAGAGTTAAGATGAGAAACCATGGTTAGTTTGGGAAGTGCCATCAGCTGCAGGTCCCTAGAAGCCAGAAAGAAACTGGGGATTAACAGCTACGTTTCTCCTCTTCCTATGTTTCCCAGGCTTTTATCTGCAGCAGGATACCAGCCTGGTCGCGTCTGTTTTCAGAAGAGGCACAATAGGGAGATGTAAAACCTCTACTCAAACTATTGTCTGACTTGCATTGCTGAGCTTCACCTCAACCTATGCAAACTTGTGTCATTCCCTTGTAAAAACATGACAAAGTTTTATGAGCTGGGTAACTTCTTGTCTGGGTGGATATCTTCCTTCTCAATTCTTTGAGAATCTGTACAATATAGCCAAAGGAAACTTCAGATCTTGCTCTCTGCCTCAGTAAGTCTATTGTTATGTTAGTTAGAAATGAGACTAATTGAAATCTATGTGGATTTAATTCTTAATGAGATGCCCTGTGTGACTGATTATTTTTAATAGTTGCTCTATGATCCTCTGGGAAAATTTAATTTCTTAACTACATTTATAGGAAAAGGTTTTCATGTGAGCGCCAAGAATTTGTAGGATTTGAGTCTTAGATCTGAAAACTAATCTTTTTATAGGGTAAAGCCAGGTTGGACGGGGCTTGAAGCAACCTGGACTAGTGAAAGGTGTCCCTGCTTATGGCAGGGGGTTGGAACTGGAGGAGCTTTAAGGTCCCTTCCAACACAAACCAGTCTGGGATTCTGTGATAAAGTAGTTTTTATTATGATGATGGTGATCTCATGGTTGTTTTCTAAACCCACAACAGTGTTTTTCTAAGATTCTGAGGTGGGCCTTGCCAAACCCTTATCATTACACAGCCTCTTTCTTTTTCATTAGTGCCAAACAAAACCTAGCTCTCGGCTGTAGAGACTCTCAGAATCGCCAGAGCCTGGGCAGAGAGGCAATAGGTTTTCATCTTTTGCTTCATGTGTTTCTTAATGTCTACACAGGCTTTGGCAGGTTAATTTGCCAAGGGAGTTTTTGGCTGAGTTTACCTGAGCATCTAACTGAAGTAGAACCAAAGTGTATATTGAGAGCAGAAGTGCTAACAAATAAATACACAGCACCTCAGTTCACCGAACTGCCCAAGTCAGCCAATTCTAAGAGGAAAAAAACAATTTTTCCCTCACCCATGAGATGATGCACGTACCCTGTATCAAAATGGTATCAGAGGCTGCCATGCCAATCCTAATATAAAATCAGATTGGATGCAGAACAGTATCCAACTCTTTTCCACTCAATTAAGAAGGATTATGGGCTAAGTTTAAATGTTTTCCAGATCCCTTGAACTCTACCTTACTTTAAGAGTCTCACTGATTTGAAGGCAAAGAGATTATTCCACTTAATCCCTATGAAATGTGTTCTTCTATCCAAGCAGCACATTCCTAGAGAAAGTTCAAGGGTGTACTTTTCAGGCTGCCTTGCCTGACAAACAGAAAATGCATAAAATCTGCATAGGTGTGTTTAATGAATCACAAATTTTTGCATGTCAGCAGTAAAATAATGGATAATGTACATAATCTTTGCACAGCATCAGAATCTCAGCATGAGGATGGTTATCAGGGCTCTAGGATGCCAATCCAGGATTTCTTCCTGCCTACCATGGTAGTAATTTCTATGCTCCTGCATAACTGATTTAGAAGCACAGGAAACTTATCTTCTCTAACCATCTCTTCCACCCAGCCTTGAAGCTTGAGGCAGTGTGAACCCTTGTGACCCTGTCTGGCACGCTGGGGCAGTGGTTGTGTGCTTCATAGGGCTCCTCTCTGAATACGTTGTTTTGTGGGATCTAGCCTCAATTCCGTGGCTTAAGACAGGCTTTAGTGCTTAGGAGAGATGTACAAGAAAATACTTGCTTGGTTGGCAAATGTGCAAGGATTGGGATCAGCTTCCAATGCCAACTTTATTAAGTAGAGAAAAACAATGCCTACCTCATTATTTTCATGCAAGTTAGACAAAACTATTTGCATGTACAGCAAATGTCTGTGCACTCAAGACACATGGATCAGGTAGATTATTTCTTTTACGCTGTTACCATGTGTGGGTAGATCTTGATCTAGATTCTGCTTTACATGAACAAAGAATTCATTTCTCAATAAAGAAGCATATCTGTATGAAACTGTTCTTTGCACACTTCTATCTTTCTGCAGATATGGCTTTGTTGTTTTGCTTAATTATTCATCTGAGGCTTTTAAATTCATCTGAATTTGGTACAACACTTGAGCGGTCAGTTCTTCAGTGACTGGTCTCGATTTGTAAGTTGTGTGGATTGAGCATCTATTGATCCACTATGCTTGGACACATGATGTTTCTGTTCCTGATGAAACTGAGAATGTGAATGACTGATAGATGACTTCAGCTCTTCTAGAAAGAAGCTTGATTTTGAGTTCATATTTGTTAGTGCACTGGCATCCCATAAAATACATACTTTGCAGGACAGGTTTAAGGGGGGAAAAAAGCAGGTAGGTTTGGATGGTTGGTTTTTTCCCTGCAATCCATTACTCTCCAGAACCATGAGATCCAGGTGAAGTTTAGTACATCATGTGCCTTGGAAGTTTATTTGCCTTCTAGACTTAGAGCTTAAATGCAGTTGACTTTTCTGTGCAAGTTTTTTTCTGAGATTTTTAAGTGGCCACAAGTTGAATGTGGCTGACGTTGCATGTGCAGATTATGTTTTCAGTAACGACCACTGTGGTAACCTTTACCTCTGATGTATGAGCTCTTTTTTGACAAACATGTTATGCAAACTGGAGAAAGGGAAGCGTCATCTTGGGGTTGAATATTGTTTGAAGTATTTTTGTAGCCTGTCCTTTGGACTCAGTGAAAAGGTATTGAAGGACTGTATTCCCCTTTTTGGAGTGGGAGTTCATCACATTTCTGGTATGTGTGTATTCTGGCAGGAGATCAATTTAAATATGAAGGTTTAGGTAAGTGTATTCTCAACTGGTCTTGATTTGTTGGCTTCATACAAGCAGGTGGGGAACTGAAGCCTGGTTTGGTTGAGTTTTGTGTTTGTAGACATCTGTGCTGCTTTTTGCGTTCTGGTGCAGCCCAAGCAGCACCTTCCCTATCATGCTATTGCTGTCTGTAAGCACCTGATAACGAGGAGGAAGCACTAACAGATAAGGAGACAGAAGCTGCCGGAGTTTTCAGCCTTGAGTGTCTGAAAGGGCAGCTGAGCCTTACACTGCAAATTGAGTGCTGTTTTCTTGTAATACCTTGTTGGAGAGGGAGAGCCTTGGGAGAATGATGCTTTTCTCTTTAATGCGGTTCCTTGTACAAATACTAAAGTTAGAATTTGAGCCTTGTTGTATGTTATGCTTAGGCCTTCTATGAGCCAGTTTATGGGCTGAAAACAATATAGTTTCATATAATTTCCTAAGAGATGAGGTTATCTCACTATTTAGCTTGTTAAAATAATTTTTAATAAGCGCATACTTAGCCAAGTGGAGAGCGAAGGGGATGTTTCCCAATAGTTCTGCGTGCAGTCAGGAGCAGCAGATCTAGGCTGTAAAGCCCCAGTGCCTGCTAAACTGTCAGCATTCCATAACTGCCAGGAGGAGGGTCTCAGGGCCTGGTTAAACAAGGTACAGAGCAATGGGACGCTCCCCTCCTGCTCCTATGGTTTGAAAGACAAAGAGCAGAGGAAGGGCAATAATCAATCTATCCTCTCACTGTTTGGCATGTTACAGGAGAGAGTAATTGCTTGTTTTCCTTTTTAATTCACTCTATTAAGGGATATCCAGTTAAACTTGGCAGAGTCTCCAAGTTCATTGTAACAAAAAGTTAATGTGTCAGTGAGGCCTATGAAACTTTTACAGAAATATCTGCTGATGTTATTTGTAAGCTTCAAAACAATTATTAGGTCAGCAGATGTTGGTTATTTAGTCTGTTCTTCTTACTACCAGCAGTTACTGTCAGTCAGTCCATCGATGTAGATAGGACCTACTCAGAGGCCTGAGAAGCTGTGCTAGCCCAGGGGTAATTGTTTGCCAGATGCCTGAGACAGCTTCTTAAACTGCATAGCACAAACACGAGCATGCCCTGTATTTTTAGTTCTTCCTTCTGTTTCCTCTGCATTGTCTCCAATCCTGCAGTGGACAAAGCACAAGTGTTGGCATTTCTCAGCTTTGGCCAAGGGTTGCCAGTGTAAGGCAAGCACTGTAGATGGCTTGCGGAACTGTGCCTGAGCTCTGAGGGGTGGACAGGCTCTGACAGGTCTGGCTGATACTCCTGAGATAGTCCCTGACCCGAATAATCTTTCATCAGTACACTGATTTATTCACTTGTCATGAAGACAATATTTAGCTGAGTTTCTGCTGCACTTTGCTTGAACCAGAACAAATGCCCATTTTCTGTTTTATAAATTAAATTAAAACCAAATTGGGGACAGGCCCATCAGAGGCTGTGTCTATGCTATTTGTGTCTAGAAGCCAAGATAGCAGTATTCCATCACTTTAATACATTTAGGTGTCAGAACAGGAGTATTTTCCCTAATTTCAGAGAGAAAACACAATTTCTGCCTCTTTAAAAACATGTTAATGGGTTTATTGGAGAATATGTTGGTGAAAACTGTCTCTAACTGCTATGAAGAGATTTCATCACCTATTGTATGTTGGGGGAAAAAGTCAAAGACAAAATGTATACATGAGTACCAAATAAGAGGTGCCATGAATCATCTTTGCATGTGATAAGAACGCTGTAATCACATTATTTTTAAAGGTAAGTCTGCCATTTTGCTTCCTGGCCCTGCTCTAAAAGTGCTTTTTGCTCTCTAAGTTTACTTGGGGAACAAAGGGCAACACAAATCTCACAGATGAATAGATACATCTATCGAATCATATAGAAAGCAATAAAGAAAAGATGTTATCGCTGTTTTGTCCCCAAAGCCAAGAGTAGCTTGGCAAACTCAAGGTCAGGCATGGGTGCAGGCTAGAAGATAAGTTGACGTGGTCAGTTGAGAAGAGGATGTTTGCTGCAGTGCCCAAGTTGAGATCATAGGGTTGGAGTCATCTGTCTGTTGGAGGTCTCCTGAACAACCATAGTGAGGCAAAGGTCACTGAAAACTGCTGGGATAAGAGATGTTTTCCTTAGAGTAAAGGGCAGGGAAATGCTGAGTAGGGCAATTAATAGACAATACTTGGGAGCAGGAAGATGAGAGGGAAGGGTCGGGTGAGCTTTTCTTAATCAAAAGTTTATCAATGTCCTTTCACAGCGAAGACACTTTGAATGCTGAATGGTACAAGGCACAAAAAAGGAAAGAAAGTCTTTCAAACTAAACAAGCCACATCATACTAGATGCAAATCTTCTGTCACGTTGGCCGTGTGTGCCCTGTTGATACCCCACATTTCCTTAGCTAGCCAGACTTAGAAACCACCAGTTCCAGGGAAGCTGTCACATGTGAGATGTATCTGATCAGTTCTGAAAATCAAGCCAACACCTCCAAAAATAATACAGCTACTAACTTAGCTTCTGTACTATGGGAAACAAACAGGGTAGTTTCTGGGCATACTTGTAATGACTGCTATCTTCTAATTTATTCCATTTTAAAATGTGCTATCTTGAATGTCTGCTATGAAGAAATTTGGGATTTCCAAATAGCAGAAACCAATGAGATCAAAGGATGGAAAACTCATTAACAAAGTATGTTCATTACTGCATTATCATAGGAAGTCTAACTTCTAAGAATTCCTAATACACTCAAATGAAACTGAGAATCCCAAATCTTTGGGTCATTGTGGAAAATACTCTGCTTACTGTTTTGCTGAAGCCTGTTTTTCAGTCCCAATATACATCTGAAGGTTTGTACAATGAAATCTGTGGGAAAGTGAATGCAAAATACATTCTTGCTAGTCCCTAACATGGATTTTTTTGGGTGGCCATTAAACAATTATTCCTTTAAAAAGGGACGTTACAGAAGTGGGTATGCTTTTATGCCAGAGAAAGTTCTTTGTGGCTTAGCTGCTGCAGAATTAGGTGGTTTAGCATAGCCATCCTGTTTTCACTCCATCTAAAATTGAAGTGACTTTTACTTTACAGGAGTATCTGGAGCTGCTCTGAATAACTAAACAGCACTGAAAGGAGTGCTGTGAAATAGTTACTCTGTAGTAGCTAAGTAGCTCAGTTTCCTCTAGGTGTAGAAAGGCCTTAATGACTTCTGCATCTGAGCAGCTCTCTATAAATCAACTTATTTCATTCTTGAAATTCTGCAAAATTGAATTTGAAAATCCAGCTGGGTTATGTATTGAAGAAGTACTTTCCAACTTTAAGCAACTTAAATTAGGAAAAAGGCATGTTAAGAAACATTAAAGTATGAGAAATTATTTATAAGGAAACTTGACACAAAAGTAAAAAGCCAAAACTTTGTTGAAGCATACAGTCTAGAAATACTTTGTATTAGATATCAGGAAATATTCTTTCAGTTCTACAACCCTCTTTGTCATCTTTCCTTCCCAGCATCTAGACACTGACTTCTAATGAAATGTGATCCCAATAAATCCTGGGGTTATGGTGCATTGCCAGTGATCCCAAGCATCCCACTTTTGAGGGGTTTATGTTAAGCCTTCTGGAAGATATTTGTTGTCTTTCATTGCCACCTTCAAAAATACCTTTTCAATCTATTGAGGCTGCTGTTCATCTGACCACTTTCAACCCCATGCTTCAGTTCATGTGTTCAGCAGAGCCTTCAAGCACATGCTAAGTTCCTTTAGTATCAGAAGGACTTTCAGAAGGGGTTAATGATAAGCAGATGAGTGCAGGTGACTATTACTGTCACAGTTTTGGACATCACTCCTCTCAGTTGTATGTACTACTTGGCCAGATGCTTCTCCTAATCCACTGGAGTGGCAGGAGAACCACTTCTGTACTAAGCCCTGAGCCATAGCTCAGAATGAAGCAGTTTGTCGCGCCAGCTCAAGCTAAGACACTGTGTGATGATGTGCAGCTCCCTGGCAAAGCTCTAAGGAGGACAGCAGGGACAGTCACAACTTCCCTGGGGCTGAGGGACAGTGCTCACCTTCCACAGCAATTGGTGCTTCCTGGCTTGTGCCTCTTTTGCCTCCTTTCTATTGCCAGCAAGAGAACACGTGGTTCAGTTTGAGGCCTGTGCTAATGGTTTTGCTAGTTTTGGGGAAGCGCATCCTACATGGGGAACCCCCTTTTGTTGAAAAGGGTCTATAATGAAAGATGACCGCAATAATTGTGGGCTGATATATTTGCACATTTGAAGGTTAATTCATATTCTGCACTCACAGCCAAATATCAAGGACAGATTACTGTGTTTTTAAAAATAGACTGGTTATTACAAAACGAAGTGAATAGAGATGAAACAGCAAAAGCCCACCTGATTCCAGTGCTACAGAAATGTCAATGACATACTGTAGGGAACTGTGTGCCAATGCAACTATTGCAGCTCTTGTAGATAGTGACAAAAATAAGTCTGCACAACATAAGCCTTAGGCAGTGCAGCAAGCTGAGATTGAAACAGGGGTCCAAATCAGCTCCCTATGTCTGAGTCCACTTTTGTGTTTTTCTGGATGTGAAACTTGTGCCAAAACTTGATAAAGGACAATGTGGACAAGTCAAACAGTTATATGCACGTCCAGGATGGTTGTTCCAATAGTACTTTCTCAAGGCTTGCTTGGGGAAGGGCTGTGGGTACAAAACAACATGTAGCACACCACGTGGAGGGAACCAGTTCCTTGCAAATACATACACACGTGTCTATATGCAGAATATGTCTGTGAAATGCTGACCTCTTCATTCCCTCTCCAAAGTACTGGCAGTACTTGCTTCTTCATTTCCTTTCTTGCTGTTGGCTGTGTGAGCTTGCAGCAGTGTGGCCTGGCTGCTACTTTGGAGTTTATGCTCTGAGAGCCAACTATTGGTCCCAATGAAACTGAGTGTGTTCTGTGTTACAAGGGAGGGGTAACCTATCTGAGGAAGATTACAGCTTGGCCTTGATAGTGCCCAGTGAATTTAGCCAGCAACATAAATGCAGTGCCAGAGCTCTGCATTTCCTTCTAAACATGGTTCTCATGAGGATCAGTTGGTGGGATGTGTGTTTGTTTTTACATTTGTTAGATTTTATAATCCTGACAGTTTTTTAAAACCAGATACTGTGTTTACACAGATCTTGGTACATCACTTGCAAAGATAATGTTGCCCTTTGCAGCTAGCTGAAGCTGAATGCAGGGATAGGCTGGGCTGGATGAGGCCTGGAGCAATCTGTTCTAGTGGAAGGTGTCCCTTTGAAACTGGATGAGCTTTAAGGTCCCTTCCAACCCAAACCAGTCTGTGGTTCTCTATGACCTGGTTGGCTGTTTGCTGAGCAGAGTATTTCCTGTGAACATTGGCTGTGGTCAACAATGGTTTTTGTTGGTAGGAGGATGTGTGGGATAGGGATAGATGCTTTCTGCAGCAAGACAAAGAAAAGCTATTTGGTCTTCAGCTTTCCAATTATCTGTGTTTGTGTCTGGTTGTTCTTACCTTTATGGTGTCTTTTCAACTCTAGAACTAATTCCCTTTGTCTTGATCTGGATTATTACCTTTCAGTGTTTGATTAAAGGAGGCTCAGGCCCCAGGCAAATGGGAGGAGAGGCAAGACTGGAAGCAATGGGATGGGTGATTAGTAAATGGTCTTGGATTTATTGGGCTCCAGTCCTGCCTTATCTTTCTGCTTACAAGTATTCAGCAGCTCTGGCTGGGCTTGGAAAAAACTGCACTGACACTCTGCAGGCAAATACTGTCATCTGTCTTGGAGGAGGGGTGTTTATGCATAAACTGTTAAAACCAAAAGACACCAAACCTGTGGTTCTTGACCTCACCAAAGTCCTCTGATGTTGCTAACATCTGTTAGAACAGAGGCTGAGTGTTTTGATGGGTTTTTGTGCTGCATTTCTGCTGACCATGCTAGGTGTCTACTCACATCTTCCCAAAATGGATCCACTTCATGGAGTGGTATGTTTTGACCCATAATAATGATTTACATTAGCATTAGAAAAACCCTACACGGTTATGCAGGAAAACACATGCTTTTAATGTTTAGCAGTATGATGTAATGTTAGTTTGAGCAGAAATCTCCACAAAGCCAGGGGGGGTTGTGTGATTTTGGTTTGGTTTTGGAGGGGTTTGTGTGGTTTCTGTTGTTTTCCCAGTGGATTTTGTTGTTGTTTTCCCAATAAAAAATTGAGGAGGGGGAATCTGACATGCTCAAATGCAAGAGTGGTGTTAGGAACAGGATTTCTTTTACTGCAGTTGAAGAAATTAAACTTTTTCCATTGCTGCTTTATAGAATTTATATTGTCTCCAAGGCCTGACCTGAGAAATGCTAAACTTCTATATTCAATGTAAGAAGGCATGCAACATTTTCTTAACAGTGTATTCCTAATGTGCTTTCTAAGCAGATCGTGAAAGTCCTGCTGTTGTCTGTCGCCCTAAGTGTCTAATCTGTCCATTCCATGCACTCATGCATGCTTTCTTTTCTTCCCTTTTTAATGAACAGGAAGAGAGCAGCCCCTTGTCTGTTTGGAGGTATAGAGCTGAAAAGAATCTCCTTTGCAAGGTACGCTAGCTGTGGAGGAGAGAAGAAAGATGTTATAAAGGCAAGGTTTGAAATATATCCTTGCTGGTACTTTTTGACTTATATAGGTGAATCTTTTAAATGTGTTCAACTTATTGTCATCTGACTGTACAAACTTCTATTGAACAATGAACAGCAGAAGTGAGCCTTTGGAACCTGTCTTAATGTTCATCTGGCAAAGCTTTGCAATTTCATAATCATATAGTTGCTACCAACATGATTTTCTTTCCCTTCTTTACTTGTCTATTAATGGCATCTGTATTCTCCAAAGCTTTTTTCAATATAATTTGCTGCTGCATAATGAGAAGTGCTAAGTCAGCAAGCTTGTGTTGAGAGAGACTCCTATCCATCTGCTTGGAGAAAGAGTAGTAAGTCCCACATTTGGGTGCTGGTTGTGGACTTGAATTTTGCAGAACTGGGGTGAAAGCCCCTGAGCTGCAGTGCTGACACTTGGACATTGCAATCAGGTCTGCTTATTCTCTTGTACAAAATGCCACAATTCTACAATTTTCCAACTCACTGGCACAAGCATGGAAAATAGACAGTATAAGGTATTGTTAAATCAGCTTTAGTGGAAACTTCTCATCATGAAAATGTAATTGAAGCTATTATTTTCATGGCAGCTTAATGTCATAATGGCAGCATACTCCACTGGTGAGTGAAATCTCAAGATTTGGAACATGCTCCCTGCTCACATCCTTGGGAAGAGATCATAACTTCAGATACAGCCATGCTTTAAGGAATGAGCTTAACTCAGCATTATAGCATCAACACAGATGCAGAACAGTTTAATATGCAATAGGTGAAGCCACTTAATGCACTCTTCTTGTCTTCCTTGTTCAAGAGCATGCAAAAGGATATTGGAGTGACAAGTGAAAATAAAGCAACCTACTTTGTTCTGGCCTGATTTGTCAGGGGCATGGGGATTGCACTGTTCTGTGGTCCTTCTGAGAGGAACACTTCCTCTGTGCTTCCTCTGACGTTACCAGAGTGGGCCCTGAAGGAGAAGTTCCCAGGTGGCTGTGAGCACATAAGTCTCCAACACTCTTCAGCACACTTGCACAGTAATTCCAGGCTTAGAGATAGTAGAAGGATGTTCCTTCTCGAGAGGTTATTGGAAGGAATTAATCAAGAAGTTCTTACTGAAATGTCTGCATTTGTTAAAATGACAATTCATTAAAATCAAACCTTTTTTTTTTTCCAGGAGAGGGTTTGTTCTGAGACTCTCATGTCGCTTTTTGTCTTTTAAAAATCATTTTTACAGGAAGGGTTTTGACATTGTTGAAACATCTGCTTTGAACAGTTTCTTTTATAAACCGTACTATTGGAGACACATAAATGGAAGCTTAAATTGAAAAAGACAAAATGAATAGGTGCAATGAGAAAAAAAAAGTTGAATTTTTCATTCTAATTTAAAGGACTAAAATATTTTGGAAGTATCACATTCGTATGGCCTGGAAGAGTGTTTCTTATTCTGTTCTAAAAAAATGATGGGATGGGAAAATATCTAGTTGAAAATAAGTGAACAGAGCAAAAGTACAGTTAATTTCTACTCTTTGTAGAAGGCCTTCAACTCCTGGTATCCTAACATTAGGGTATGATGATACAGTTTGCCTTTCTGAGGACCACAAGAGTCCCTGCTAGTATTTGCCCTCACTGCGTTTCCATTCATGTATGACTTTTAAAAGTGAATTCTCAATTAAAACTCCATGGGAATTCCAACTTAGTAAAGATTGTAGGTTCAGTACCAAGGATGGCTTGCTGCAACTCTGCAGTAAATCTGTATTTCTCATCCCATTTCAGAAAGTGATAGATTAGCATAGCAGGAGCCAGCCCTGGATTAGATATGATACCAGGAGGGCAAACTGGGTTAATAAGCACGTAATCTGTAAATCAGCAAAACGTGGTACAAGAAAGCATGGAACTACAGAAAGATGCCAATCTTTTCCTTAAATCTCTTGTATGATGTGTGGAAACAATTCTATTACACACATACATACGCACATTAGTTAGAGAATAAGCCTGAAAATCAGAGCTGGTGTAAACAAGTGCTATACCAGGGAGGTCTGGTGGAGTTGTACTGTTTCATACTAGCTTTCACAGAAGGACTTGCACAAAAATGACCTTAATATGGAAGTGACAGCAATGTTATCCTGGCTGCTTAATTTGTTCCCCTGCTGCTGGAGCAGATAAAACCAGATGTGATATATGGACTGTGCTATGTCTGGGAAGCACCCTGCATTCTGGTTTTTTAACACTTTAGCAGTGTGTTCTCTCCAGAAGGGATTCCCTTTAAAGGAGAAAAGATGAGGGTAGTTGTGGTGGTAGGTAAAAAGAAAACTAAATTTGCAATAATTTCTTGTAATTTACAGCAGAGGCACTTGACAAGAAGTTTCTTATTTCTTTTTTTGTGTGACAAAAAGAAGAAACCCAACACTCCTGCTTTGCAGCAGTGGTCTAAACATGGTATTCTCATTTTCAAGCCATTTGTGTTCAGAGAATTGGAGTCTCTGGCAAGCCCTCAGTGCTAGCAAGATACTTTCTGGTAAAGAATCTTTGCCTTTGTGTTGGACAGCAGTGTAATAATATTCTTCTTGTCTACCAGATGAAGCCTCTGATGAGCTGGTTGATGCATAGCTTCTAATTTGTCATGGATATTTCTGTGTTTTCAAGGAAATGTTTAGACTGAAAGTTGAGAAGAAACAGACTTAAAAGGCTGTAAATATGTGTCAATGATGCTGAATAGAGATGATGAGTGCCAAAATCTGATTTTGGAGTGTGACTGAATCAAGCCTTGCAGGATTATAGTATGGATCTTTTTCCTACTGTTAGTCAAAAAGCCATAGCCAAGCCATAACTTCCTACAAAGTTTGTAAGTATTGAGACTGGATTAGCAGGAAAAATATCTTGTGAAGCAGAAGGAAGAAAAGATACAATGAGTGATCAGCATCAGTCAGATATTCAACATTTGCATTTTAGGAACATAATCTTTTACGCTCTTTGGGTGATAGATTTGTTATTCCTCTTCTAGATGTACCTTTTCACATCCACGATGGTACTAACAGTGGTTGCTTACTGAATCATGGCCACCTTGTCAGTCAGATGCAGTCATGTGGATGCTGGAAGTCAATATCCTAATAGAAGCTGTGACACAGGGGCAATCTTTGTATAACTGCTTTGGTCAGAGCAGATTTCCATTGATCCATGCCTTGGCAAATGGTCCCTCCCTATCACTAAACAGCTCTTGATTCTTTCAAACAAAATCTTGCTGCAGCTACATTGTTTAAACAGAGATCTGACATTTTTAGACAGATTTTTAAAGCTCTTAAAAAACATCAGAAAATGCTGTTCCCCTAATGAGGGGGCCCAGCTTGTACCTTGTTCCACTGATTTAGTGAAATGCTGCTGGCAACAAGTGTGGCAGTGTGGTGTGCATGGAGTCAGCCTCAGGCTGAAGAGCAGAGAGCGAAGCAGGGCTGCTTTCATTTGAAATGTTACGCCTCATCTTTCTAAATGAGCACTGTCACACAGAGTTACAAGGTTTTGTTCTTGTTTGTTTAGTTTTCTGTAGCCAAAATAACTATGGAGTCCCCAGTGTGAGTGCAATGATATCGTTTGTGTTGAAACTAGAGAGTGGGAACAGAGTGCTGTTTCATTAAAAGTTTAACACTTTGTCTTTTTATTTGTTCTCTTCTTGTAAAAGAAAACCCAAGTGCCTAACCCTATCTTCTGAGGAAAGGCACTGAGATAGGAACCAGCCCCCTTCCCATATGGTAGTAGCCCACTGGGAAAGGCCAGGTTCAAATACCTCTTCTAAATCTGGCCTTGTACACTACAGAGGTTGCCCTTTCTGGTTTCTGTCTCTGTCTGACCCTGCAATCAGTATACGGACACTGCAGAAGAACCCCAAAAGGAATGTTGTATCTGCCTGCAGTTGCACTGTGAGCACAAGAACCTCTTCCCAGCTAGTATTTCATAGAAGCTGACGGTTTTCCACAGAAAGCTTCAGTTTCAACAAGTCAGCACTTTCCAACAGCGAAGTCTTTTGCTGAAGAAATTCCCCAAATATTTAGTTGTGGTTGTGGTAGCTCCTCAGTAGGGGGAGTTCTGGTATGCTTAGTTATAGGTTCATGTCCAAGAATTTGAACATTAAGTGCTTCCATGAGTGTGGTTGGTATATGAGGAAGACATAAAAGCCTCTGGGACTTCTGTTTTTCCTCAGGCTTCGTCATCTCCTGCTCTTCTTTCTTTTTGCATGTTCACATTAAACAGATACTGTGTACTAGTTTATTCTGTTATCATTTCTCCTTGGGACAAATCACTCCAGTGCAGACACCTCTGTCATTTGACCTACTGGACCACAGCAGAGAAAGTCTCTCTAATAATTGCCTTACCTTCAACTCATATATTTGTTCCGCAAACATGTGGCCCCGCTTAGTGTTGTCTCTGAAGTTATCTTAGAAGTTTATCCCATTTCTAGTTCTGCCCAAGAAGCAGATCACAAAAGCACTGCCTACTCACTCTACTTAGAGTAAGAAATGAATTTGAGTTGCATGGGAATAGAGGTTAAGACTCTAGTTAATGTCAAGAACTGAGAAGGCTTAGTCTTCAGGTAACAAGCAGATTAGGAAGCACTACTAACTGGGGTTTCTTCTTGGTGTGACTCCATTCTTTTTATTTTTCCTTCATTCTGCTCTTCATGAACAGCAATGCAAAAAAAAGAGGAATTTATTGCAGGGCTCTTTCTCTAGCCCTACGTTTCCCTCTTCTGAAACCAGGCCGCTACACAAGGCAGCTGCCAGTTCAGAGAATAGCTTTCACTGTCTCTCCACCTGATGCCAGAGCTCAGCTTCTCTCAGCCAGAGCTGCCCTCCTCTTTGCTCCCCACGCCTGCTGTACAGCAAGAAGCATCAGTTTTTTTGTCAGGTATTTATTGCACCTCCACTTGTCCCCACCCAGCCCCCTCTGCACTCTCTCCCCTCGCTCATTGTTAGGCATGATTACATGTTGTTTGGCCTCATTCCATTTAGGTTACTTTGCTGTATCATCCTGAATTTTGATCTCCCAAAGATCTCCTTGTTTGAACCAAATGATAGAGTAGGCAGAGTTCATTAAAATAAATAACAGCGCAGAGTGAAACACAGCCCTGAAATAATCACAACTGGAATTTGAAAAGTGACTCTGAGTGTAAAGAAGCCTGTTCCATGCTCTCTGATACAGGCAGAAACGGGGGCTTGAAAACAGCCAGCTTTCCATGCTCTATTTAAACCTGTCAACTCTCCAGACAAAGGCATGAGTGGTTATAGCAGAGGGAGAGAAAGCAGTTGGAAGGAGGAGATGTGACTATATTACAGAACCTTGTGAGGAGATGTGACTATATTACAGAACCTTGTGTCTGAATTTCTCCCTTGATCCCCAAAGCTGGAACATTTCTTCATGTTGTTGCTGCTGCTGCTGTTGTGTTTTTACTGGGGCCAGTGGCTGTGGAAAGCCATGATTTAAGCCTAGGAGTGGAAATACTTTATATAAAGCAAACTTTCTACACAGTTAAATGCAGTTAACTGCCTCCTTCCCTTTGCTCCCCTGTGTGTATTGCTGTCCCATGTCTTTAGTCTGCTTGTTTTCAGTGTCTGTAATGTTCTATTTTAAAATACCTCTGTAGTTTTTCCTCTTCTGTCTTACAGACTCTTTATTCCTCAGGGCACTCAGATTATTACTACTAAAACTCTGCACTGAAAATAAAGGCTCAAGTCTGCAGAGTGGTTTAGAAGAATGTGAGTTTTTGTACCTGTTAGACACCAGACAGGGTGCAGCAGAAGAGGCTACAAACATGTTGTACTTTTTCATTCTGCCATCAGCATTTGCTATGGTCAGAAATGGGATTCAAAGGGAGATGATCCAGTTCTGCCACTCATTATGTTCATCGATGAATTTGTTTCAGCAACTCCTCCCTTGCAGTATCTATGAAGCTACAAATACGGTGTATAAACCAAGTTAGAAGTATTCACTGGTCACTGTGGTGGAACATACAATCTGAAGATGTGAAAACACATTTCTAGTCCTCTGCAGAGGTATCCTGTTGACAGATCTGGTATTTCCATGATTTTTGCACTTGCAAATTGGTGCCTGAAGCAATTAATTATACATGACTCTCAAGTGTTACAGAAGCAGGCCTTGTATGAGCAACTGTGTGTACATCTCCTGATGGTGCAGTTATTTTTATGTCTCTTTAGAACACCCTTCGTTGTGGTCTGTCTCTAGTATTTAACTCTGTGGAGTGCATGGGAGTAGTTGTGCATGCTGCTGATTCCTGTTTTTAAGGCATAACCATGGGTTAAAAATCTTATCCTGTTATAAGAGGTGAGAGGAGGAGAGTATTTTCAAGTGTTTGCTGGAATGTGCTGTCTGGAATCAAAAGGGCTGAGATATACCTGAAGGAAAATCCCAGGTTAGAGACTATGGGAACAACTGGGCGTTATCTTCTCAACGACTCCAGGAGGGCTCATTTGTAATCATGTAGAAGAAAGACCCTTCTGAGGAAGGGCTAGGGTTAGGGTTACAAACAGGAGGGGATGGATGCCAACAATGTACTGGAGGAAATGGAGGCTATTAGAGAGACCAGGCTGCTTCCCTGTTGGAGCTCCCGCCAGAAGAGGCCTGGACATGCTGGCTCAGGCCCTCCACCTCTTTCAGACCAATGACCAACAAGCCCTGCTTTGTCTCAGCAAAGCCACCTTGCCTAACTGGGATTCCTGCCAGCTTGCCTCAGCTTCTTTTAAAGAGGGCAGGCCTTAGACTGCATTTGCAATATTCAGTTTGCTCTTTGCTGAGTTTCCGTCACCGGAGCTCTCTGTCAGTCCTGCAGACAGACAAAAGCTTTGACTAGCACAGCAAATGTGTGGGAATTAGACCCTTAGGGCAGGCTGCGACTTTAGAGCCAGCAATAAATGCATTGCCACAGCCAGAAACTCCCTTGCAAGGAAAGAGCATGGTGTTCACAGGCTCACAAAGTCAACAAAGACTCAAGACTATCCAGAGGTTACACTAAGCAAGAGATTGTTCAAGTGGAAATGGCAAAACCCTGTGAGCCCAACTTAGCTACACCACTTGTAAGAGCAGTATAGCATGGTCAGAAGTGCACAACCTTTTCTGCACGTAAGGTGCAAATAATGGCAAATAAGGCCTTCTCACTGTCAAGGTGTAATTTACTGAGAATGTGAGAGGCAGTGTGCCGGGAATTTTCCATGTGGCAATCCATCTGGAATTAAATCCTGTGAATACCTGAATCCTGTGGTCCAGCACAGCATACAGGATTTTGTCCTGTACAGTTGGAACTTTCTAGTGTGTAGAAGACTGCTCTGGAGAGTGTTACTAGCAGTGTTAATACCTCGACCTGGTCTGCGAGTCCCCAGATGGCTGTTGGAGACCTACCTGGTCTACCATGTGTCCTACCTGGTAGGTCGCTGTTCTTCAGCTGGAGGACATTTGATAACACACTGATCTGTGCTTTCTCCTGAAATCTTGTTCTTACCAGCATGTCCACTGCCTCCTGCACCAAGGGACCAGCCTCTTCCACTGCACTGGGTTTCTGTATTGCAGTGACAGGGTTGGTTTGTGCAAAACTCTGAGGTTAAGGGGGAGCCACGGGTAAATTTCACAGGAGTTTCTAATCCTTAATTTTCAGATCATTAACTTTGCACTGTAACCCTTGGGAGACAAGGTCACCTGCTCCATGGACTGGGAAGGTGCTTTTGCAAATATGGGTGTTTGTTCAAGGTTGCTGATCCCTGCTGATCCGTTATGAATGCTGCATTAGTTACTGTATCCACACGTTATGTACAGTCATGTGATGCTTGAGGCCTGAGATGCATTTAGCAAGTCAGAAGAGATAAGGCAGGCTCCAATCTGGCTTTCTTCCCTTAGGTTTGCAGAATGTGTTTGCAGATGTGTTGATCTTTAGGAGCCTGGCAGGGACGAAGGGGGTGTTTTCTTCAATTCACTATTTCAGTATCAGAAGTAAACGAGAAGATGAGGTCATCTTTAACACGTCCTGGTACCTGTGTAGACATCTTTCCCATATCCTGAGCCATGCTGTCTCAGTTTTGCATCAACAATGATTTTCAGCCTTGGTGAAGTGGACATGACTTCAGTCATTTCACCTGGCTTTGCACAGAGCTAATGGGCTGAACTCGGTCTGTTTCAATATTGCTTGTTGCAGCAGACAGGTTTAAGCAGCTCACCTGGTCACCAAACCAGTGTGATCAGCATGTTGGCTAGGAAACTTTCAGCTTCTGTCTCATGTGATGTTTTGGTTCAGCAACACATGCAGAGCTTTTCCTCTTTTGTTAATAATCATTTTACCTCCCAGAGTTTGAATCTTTCAATTGAAATTCATAGGTGCAATTTATGAATGCATCTAGATGTTACTGAGGATGAGGAATCCATAGGAGTGGCTGCAGCCATTGAATCTCCAAGGATATGTCCAAGCTTTGCAAGCCACTAGGGAAGAGAACAAGGAATTGGATCAAAATACCAAGGCCAGATATCTATGCTTGGCTCCTCACAGGTCAAAGTTGAGCAAATTTTGCTTCCCTTGGATGGGGACAGGACAGAACACAAGTGGGGGGAACCACGATAGGAGGTTTTGTCCTTCTTCACAAGGTATTTAGTTGTACTTTCTCCATTTGTAAGCTGGTTTGTGAATGTTTAATTGGAGCTCCTTGCTGCTACCAGGTTAGGGGTAAGGTGGCTTTGTACACAGAGCGGGAGCTGCTCCTGCTCATCCTCTTACTGGTTTGGCCTCTTCCCACCAGCTCTCTTGCAGGACATCTGAGGAGTTGATGCAACAGATGAGTCCCATCTGCACCTCAGCTGTGCCCTGGGAGCATGAAATGTCTGACCCGCTGAGCCCACTTTGTATGTCAACAGTAAATTAAAGGTCTTCATTAGCTTATTTGATACTTGAATAAAATGCTTTGAAACACTGGCACATTAACTGCAATCAAGTTTTGAAAGGTCTCTGGTTGCTGGAAGGAAATTAGCTTGATAAATCTCTCTTTTCAATTAAACAAACGGGTAATTTTTCACAAGCCAGCCCAGGAGCTATCGTTTGGGAAGTTGGTTTTTTTTCCTTTTTGGGGGTTTGGTGGTGGATATTTTGCTTTTTTTTGTTTCCCACATTTTACACATGATTATTCTTAACTGATTTTTTTTTTTTTGGAGACAAGACTAATTGTCACCGAAGTGTAAAATAGCAGCTTGTAAACCTGTCCTGCCTGACTGCCTCAGACAACCTCATAGATGTCTCATGATCAAGCAGTGGCCTATGAATTGTACTTCCAAAATGATGATAACCAGTGGTGTGACCTTGGTTCATTCCCTGCCTTTCTGTGCCTTTGTTTACCTCTTCGTCTAAAGAAGTATTACCCTCCCTGGGTCAGAAAGACCTGTTTAACTTAAGCTAGGAGTTTCAGGATAATTATAGTTACTTAGTAACTTTCATCTCTGAGTAAACTGGTGAGTGCTGCTCAGAAACATGATGGCTTCCCTTTTGGTCAAAACCAGAAACTGACCTGAAGATGCTTCCGGTCCTCACAGCTTTAAACACAGTTTGCATTCTCAAAGTAGTCTCTCAGCCTAGAGGCTGGAACAGATTGCTGTGTCCCCTTTTGTACAGAGTCTCAAAGGGACCCCAGAAGCACACATTGACCCTGGTTTCACACCAGAGTTACAGACGTGCTAAGAACTTCATATGCTCAGTCTACTGCAGAAAAGCAAATGCTAGTATAAACAACTGTGACACTGGATTCATCTTGCCTTGGGCATATTTATCCAGGGTATTGCCATTATGTCATTCACATTAGGACTGTATCTGCTATTTTAGATCTTAGAAGCTGTTACAAGCCCTAGTCAGAGGTCAAGACGCTGTTGAACTTCAGATATTTCTGAGAGAAGAGCGTAATTCTGCCAACAGCAGAGCGCTGTTAGATTTGCAGCAGTGCGATGTCATACAAATCATGTGACATAATTTAATCTATTTTGTTTTAAATGAGGTTTTATTGCCAGAAATGTAGATACTGCATGTTGAAATCCATCTGTAAAAGGCTACCAGAGCTTCATCTTTGAGAACTAAGTATGGTAATTTGGGGCTTTTTTATGGTATCAGAAGAGACCACAAATGACTTAAGAACTTCCTTCCACCATCTAAATAAAATAATACTGACGCATCCTGCTGTAGTTGGGAGTAACTGCATAAAACATGATGACTCACGTGATTAGAAATTCTCCTTTATTTTTCCTCTGTGTACAGAGCTGAGCTTCATGAACTCTTCGTCACAGTGCGCAATTACATTCCTTTCACCTTAACTCCTTCTGCGTATTTTAGATGTCTGTTTCCTGAAAGACTGATTATTGTTGAGTGTTTCAGTTTGGTTTGGAAGCAGTGTGCATGCAGGCACTTGGGTGCTGGACTGCAGTGTGCTTTATGAGAAATTCTGCATTCAGACAAAATTCAGAGTCTCCCAAAGGACTGCTGGTGGCCTATACCTGCCTCTACCTTGATTGCTGTGAAGACAGATGTTCAAGGCAAAAATACAGTCAGAATGCAGCGTTTTGTGGAAAAACTAGAGGATTCTGAGGACCTCACTTCCAGACAAACATGCCCTAGGGCAAACAGGAGATGGCTCTTGCCTTGATTACCAGTAAGAACATCCTTGTTATCATGAGTGGAAGCTGAGATATCTGAAGGCTGCCCATCAGTCCAAATACAGTCTGCATTCTTCTACCAGGGAATCCCCACCACCACCTCTAGCCTCAAGGCTTCAAACCCTAAGTTTTACTTGGTGTGATGGGTGGTTTCTGACCTAGAGCACTTGGGAATCCTGTCTACTCGTGATGGCTTATAAGCGCTCTGCTCTCCGTGTGGGCTGGAGGTGACTCTCATACTGGTCCTCATACTAATATTTGGTTTGCCACTATCTCATCTTCCTCCTTTCTCACCCATTCTCCCTGTTCCTTTGTTCTGTCTGCCCGGCATGTGCTGTGGTAACTGCCACTGGAAGCTACATGGGCAGGGAATGGGTTTTGGCTGTAGTAAAGTGTGGTCACATCATCTTGCACAAGAGGTCCCTGCTCTGTGCCTGGGCCGAGTGAGTCCTTTAGAGCTGCAAAAATATGGAAAACTTGAAATTGCAATAATCGAAAGACCTAATAGATGGTATGTATAATAACAACACATTCTAAGCTGCTCCCTGCATGGAATCTCCCAGGTATACCTGGCAACAAGGGAGAGAGAGATCTGAATACTAATGACAGTTGGAGGAGGGGGCCTTAATAGTCTTTTGGCTAATTGCCATGTTGCCTGCTCTTGAAAAATCTGCCTGTGCTGAGCTAGGCATATCTTTCATGTGTAGAAAACTAGGTTGGGTGTTGGGGAGGGCTTTATTTTTTTCTAATGCTTCCTACAGTCAGCTCTGAAGGTTCACGTAGCCATGAGGTCTGTATTTCCAGCACAAACAGGCCTTCAGGCCTTCTTTGAAAGACTTGGAAAACCAGAGCAGCTGAACAGACCCAGGAAAGAAATTGCAATTTTGGAGAACACCAGATGTAAACTTACAAAATGAAGAAGTATTTCTGTGTTATGTGGGTTTGGGGGGATTTTTTTGGGGGTTTTTTTGTTTGTTTGTTTGGTTTTTTTGTTTGGTTTTTTTTTGGCTTTTTTTGTTTTTCCTTGTTTGCTTGATTCTTCTTTTTTTAGTAAATCCAGATGACTAACTCAGGGCCTCTTTTCTCCTTCCCTGCAGGCAGAACAAAGTCTCCAAAGATTTGCTTGCTTCAGAAGGTCCCCACTGACTTTACCTTTGGGTCTGTTCTACCATCTTGCAATTGTTTCAAGTAAGCATTTTCAGTAGTAATTAGACTGGTAACAGCAGAATCCCTGGTGGCCTTCCTGGAGTTTCTGACCTCCCTGTTTTGAGAAAGCTCTGCTTGGGGGCACCAGATTCTTTCTTGAAGTGGGAAGGGGAAGATTTGATATGAATGTTGTCCTGATTATGATGGAAAAATCTTTTAAAAGAGGAAAGTTTTGCAGCATTTCCTAGACATGATTCAGGCTACATTTGTCTTGTTTCCTCTGGAAGTTCACAGCAACCTAGACGTGCATGTTTTGTCCATGGCTGTTTCCGTCTGGGCTCTGTGGTCTGCATTGTCCCAGAGGAACATGGATATCTCTGTGATTTGTAGATGCAGGTGCAGGCACATTTTGTAGCTGGTCACAGATATATTCAGAGCTCTGAAGACCAAGACCTTGAACTGGCAGTGGAAGCAGATTACGAATCCTCTTCAGCTTCCTAAAATGCACCGCCTACAGCCATCTGAACTGTGTGAGAGGCAGCGAAGGAAAACAACTCCTTGGGTTTTAAAGGCTTTTACAAATGTTATCGTTGTTGCCTTTCCTCTGACTGATTTTGACTAACTATTGATATAAATGCCTCTAATTTCAAGTTTTTCCTTTGGGGATATTACAAATTAGAACAGCCTTTCAGAAGTATGGCCACAGACAGACATGTCCATGGAGGAATACAGCCATCCAGTGGGAACTCGCATAGTAAAAAGGGTTTGGAAATCCTAGTTTCAGAACCTGTTCTCCAGAGCTGGATTCAAGGGATTTCTGCTACAAGAACCCCGGCCCTAAAAGCTTGATTTTCCACTGCAGAAGCTCTTCCTTCTATACAGTGAGGAGGAACGGCTGGGAGTGGGGCTTGACTAACTGAGCTCTGATCTAGTGCTCTTGGACACATCCCCTGCCTCAGTGTCCCTTTGCGTAGAACAGAACGGTTGCTGTTGATGGTCTGTGTATAGCCCATTTGAGATCTACTGATGGAAGTGATGTGTGGTGTGTTCCTGGCAGAATCAGTGCGATATGAAGTCAGAGGGAGCTCCACACAGAAGCTAAAATCAGGTTTATGGTCCAAGTCCTGTTTTAAGAATACCTCAAGCCTGAATTTAGTTCCTGTTTCAGCCTGTGTGCAGTCAGTGAGGCTCTGCTGAGGAGCTGGTGCTCCCAGACACAGCAGGGGCAGTGTCTGGGTGCCAGCCCTGAGGCACTCCTGTCCCATCAGCCTTGTTTCTGCGGTGCTGGTGTGAGGTTTGTCCATTCCTGCCTCCCTGCAGCCTCCTTGTGCTGAGCAGTGGGGTGATGACTGGGACGAACAGGCCGCTCGCCCTTCCAGCATTACCAACTGTCATGCACACAACAAGGCTTCTTGTGTTCTGGACAACTGCCGGTTTACCTCGGCAACACTTCCATGCAGTGTGAGTGGTTTTTTCCACTTTATTTTTGCTGCACAGGGGAGCAGGGCAGGACTCCTGCCTGCTGCGGGTGAGAACCAACAGGGTATGACTGGAGCACTTCCGCAGTGTTAGTGAAAACTTCCGAAGATCGCCTTTCTCCTGGTTTTTGGGTGCTGAAAGACTGTAGATCTTTCCGCTGCCCGACTCCAATGATGGGTGCAATGGAAATTGATCCAACCCCGGAGCCTGGTCGCTTACGAGCGTTTGTAACAAATCTCCCTTTTATCTTGAAGTGACGGGTCCAACTCGGCCCTGGCGGCAGGGGCGGTGCGGAGGGGGTGGTGCCCGGGCCCCCTCCCCAGGGCAGGGCAGGGCAGGGCAGGGCAGG
>NW_009944304.1:14155-50098 GCF_000696875.1 Nestor notabilis | reverse complement strand
TATTATTAATATATTATATAGTAATATTATTACGTATGTAATATAACTATATATTTCCAGTTTAATAACTGTGATGGGTTGACCTTGGCTAGCCACCAGTTTCCCACTATTACGTTCTATCACTTCCCCCCTCAGCAGGACAAAGAGGGAGAAAATAAGATGGAAAAGAAAGAAACCAACCTCATGAGTCAAGATAAAGACCAGTTTAATAAAAAAACAAACCTAGCAAAACCAAACGTGACATGCAGAAGAAAAGGAAATTGAAAGATCTATTCTCTGCTTCCCATCTGCAGGTGATGTCCAGCCACTTCCTGCTAAGTAGGGCCTCAGTACACATAGCATTTGCTCCAGAAGACAAATACCATAATAAGAAATCCCCCTGCCTTATTCTCCTTTTTCTTAGCTTTTATTGCTGAGCAGACATCATACGGTATGGAATATCCTTTTTGTCCATGTGGGTCAGTGGTTCCAGCTGTGTCCCCTCCCAAGATCTTGCCTGCCGCCAGCCTACTGGCCTCCAGGGAAAAGAGGGGGAATTTTGGTGAGACAGCTTCGATGCTGTGCCAGTACTGCCTAGCAGAAGCCAAAACAGTGGTGTGTTGCCAACACCTTTCTAGCTGCCGATACAAAGCACAAAACTATGAGGGCTGCTCTGGGGAAAATTATCTCCACCTCAGCCAAATCCAATACGGTAACAAATACAGTATAGGCACAAACAGCGTCGTCATCTGCATACCAGATAATCTCTTAACTGCAAATGGGAAAATGATTTATTCAGAGTCACTGGATGGAGTGAAATCTCAGTGAAAAATCTGATACTTTTATGGGCAAATTCTAGATGGACTATTAAATCTACCGGGTCTTACTAACTCTTACAGATTCCTTCTAAATTAACTACATAATCCTTTTATAACAGTTTTTCACTTGTTGCTATGATGGGTAAATATTTTCTAATTGTTATAGTTGCTATACAGTGGGTTCTTATACATCACGTGCATTTATTATAGCAAGACTAAAGAAGAAAAAAATACTAATTTTCTGATAGATGGTGGTAAATTTCACTGTTTTATTGACTATCTCTGACACTATCACTTCCAATGTCTTTTAACTCTGTGAAAAGGTGATGATTTGCTGTGTGATTAGTTTGCTTATATTGTTAGAAATACTGAATATTGTTAAAAATACTGAAGAGTCCCCATTCTGGTAGAACTTCATGTTACCCTCCAATACGTGTGCATTAACTTGAGCTGTCAGCTGTCTGCCATACTTTATCCGTCTTGAACAAGTATTTCCCAGTCTCGGAAAAAAGAGTTTAGACAATGTTTCATCTTTTAAAACTTTTACAAAAGCTTCATAATCATATGGATACAGGAAATTTGTTGGTTAAAAAAGCATTGGAAGGAAAGGCCTAGCAGATTGTCTCATGATTTATTGCTGAAAACTGAAAAAAACCCAAAGGAACATTTCCATCTATGTTTTGGGCTTTAGAGATCCATATGGGACTCTCTAAACCCAGAAAATAACCAGGGTGCTTAAGGATTCAGAACAAACTATCTAAATGGAAAAATACTGATGATATTTATATCTGGCTGTAAAAAGCATTGAAGGTAATAAAAGAAATAATAGAAGCAGATTTCTGGGTTAGCATGGATTCAGGATAGAAAGGAGTAAATTTATTAAGGGATAAGCCATAGTTGTGGCTGAACGGAAGAAATAAGAAAATTGGAATTAATTTTTTATTCGCACTTTCTGGAGTGCCAATAAAAGTGGTGCAGAACTTGTCAAATGTTTACTGTTTTGTGTATTTTGTTTTCCTACCCTATTTGAGCAACAGCTTTCTTCTATCCTAACCCCACACAGTAGCTAAACACTTTAGCTCATTGATTTGGAACCCTCAGATCTCTTGCAATATGAACAAGCTATTACTAACCATAAACTTGACCTCTTATATTAAAGAGTTTGCAATATGTATGTACACAACCCTCATCTCCCTCTCCCCACTCTGAAAACTCAACACCCACAGAGCTGTGTTTCTAAATCTTTGACACATGAGAGATTTTGCAAGGTGAAAAGTAATGATTACTAGTGTTCCCATTTTCTTTAGAAGTATTTCAAAGAGTACTGAGTTACTTTTTGCTGTGATATGCATTATTATATTTATGAGGAACAGCAGCATAAAAAATTACTACACCCACATATGGAAAGGTACCTGTGGTAGTGAAGATAGTGAAGAGTATTGGGCCAAATATTAGTCACATTTTTGTAAGCAGCTACACTGTGTCACAGTATTAATGTAATATATCTTTGCATTGTACCTAGTTAAGGCTGCCCCATAACTACACCTTATACTTTGAAGAGTCCTTGATGCTGGAGACAGTAAAACTGTTTCTATCATCTATTCTTATTCTAGGGCTACAAAGCAAGCCAGGAGCCTTGTGTCACTGCTGTTGGGTTGTTGGCAAAAAAATTACCAGTAATACCACAAATTCTACAAATATATTCTCAGAACTTACCAGGCAACACCACCAAAGATATTGATTATGTTTTTCTTATAATACTTTTCCCAAAAATCTCAAAAAACTGTAGTACAAAAAGGAAGGATTGAAGAGAACAGAACACAGTTTAATGCCTGAAACACAATGGTTAATTTTTAATTCAGATTTCTTTTCTTGATTTTCATACACTACAATATTTTTGCTTTCTTCTTGTGCAGCCATAAGGGCTTTGACACAGTGCAGGATGAGGGGGTATTGTATATATATAAAAACTGTTATAATACTATTATTTCTTGTTTCGCAAAACCTTAGTTATCATCTATTGAATATCTCTTCTGCAATAAATAAATTTTCAAATATCCAGTGGTAATTATTTTGCATATCATACCTGATTTAATAATACCTAAATTAAGCAAGGAGACAGTTAAAATATTTTATCATTTAATTGCCTTCAAACATGTCTTGTAGTTACTGCAGATACTGCAGTAGTGCTAAGCAAATTTGCCACATGGAATTTGAGGCACATTCATCCATTTCTTATGTCAGTCTTTAGTCTTTTGGACTGTTCTCCTTGTGAGGTGGGATATGAACAGAACTCTGTCAGTTCTTGAGATATAATACGGTATATGGAGGTTAGTGATCAACATCACTCTAAGGCTTTCTCCCCAAAGATGTATGTAAGATGGAAATGCCATAAAGTTTTAAAAGTTTTCATCCCAATGCATGTGCTTTCAGCTCAGACCTGTGTAGTAACACATGCCCCCAAAATATTAACTGCTGTGATTTTCTAGGGAGCTTTGAAAGAGGTAGTAGCCACCACTCATTTGACAAACAGACAGTCAATTCACTAAGGCATTACCTCAATTTTAGATAAATCATGTTTGTTCTATGGGATTATCTTTCCTGTGGACTAAATTTAAACTAGAGCATAGGCTTGAAGAGCTGTGTTACCTAACTGAATGTAAAAAATTCTCTGAAGACAGGTAATGTTTACTGTAGTCAGCTGACAGAATAATGGAATTTAAAGAACTCAATAGATTATCTAGTCAATTCTGGTACTCTAAGACAGGTAAATATCTATATTCAGACCAGCTAGAGCATTTCGTTACCTTCCTGATTCAACATTTCTAACATGTTCTTAAAAATGCTTACTGAGAGGGGCTTCTGAAGTCTAACCTAATTTCTTCAATTTAAGCTCCTA
Source organism: Nestor notabilis (assembly GCF_000696875.1). Lineage (NCBI taxonomy): Eukaryota > Metazoa > Chordata > Aves > Psittaciformes > Psittacidae > Nestor > Nestor notabilis. The sequence goes on along the minus strand of NW_009944304.1, from coordinate 46,402 downwards.
TTTCTCATCTTCTCAACCATAGACATGACAAACAGATTAAGCTTCTTTTCATACTTGAAGACTGTTATCATCTCTCAATCTAAACTTCTCTGGAATAAAGCAGCTCTGTACATCCAGTCACCAAGCTTGGCCATTTTCTCTCAACTAGGTCCTAAGTCTTAATTATCACTGCACACATTGCTTACCTTCCTAAAATCCTAAAATAATAGAATACTCTGAAGATAAGTAAGTCTCAGATGAATGGGACTTTAGGAACCTCATTCATCTTCTTGGTTTGCCTTGACTCTTACATGATGCAATGTCATGCCATACTGTACATTCTGTACTGTCACTGGCTATTCCCATACCTTGACACTGCTCAACAGGTATTGCAATCTTAGCAGATGAAGAAGTTTACAAAACTAAGCCTCTGTCACGTAACTGAAGCAAGCAGATCTCAGAAATTACCATCCACAAAACTGCACTCCAATCAGCTTCTTCAGAGTCTGTTCTGGAAACAAGTCATCCTTGCCAGTAGTTATAAGAAAAGAGCATCTTGAAGCCAGCCATACTCTAAGATATGGAAAGAATATATCCACACAACATAGGACTGACTGAACAGTGTTAGCAAATAATATAGCAAACAATTTCTGTAGTGAATATCAAAGAGATTATTTTCTAACAAATGACTTTATTCCTCCACCCTCAGAGATAATGGCATAATATTCAACTGTTAAACTACTTGTGGCTTTTAAATGACAAATGCACAGAATAAAATATTTATTAATGTATATATATTTATTTAATTGGCTTTGAGGGACGTTTGTTGCTTTCCATGCCCAATGCAACTGACATGAATAGCCTGGATTCTATAGTGGCATAAATCCACTGAGTATGCCACAGTGGCTTTGGTCTTTTGTTATTATTTAATACGAAAGTAAACATTCACACTTGAATTTGTGAAAGGTCAGTTTCTTATTAATGAAATAGCGACCCTTTCAAATCTGAGCTACTCAGATGAATCTGAAGCAGGTCAGAAGTAGCCAAAAGTCATTAACATCTGACAGCTGGGTGATGGCCTGTGTAAAATGAGTTGGTGCTCTCAGCCCAGTACATAAAACATCAGAATAATTGGTGTTAATTTGCACCCCTGTTGGCAGTCAGCACAGAGGCCAAAGATTGAATAGACATGAAAATTAAACTATCCTGTCAGCCATAAAGGTTCTTTCAGGTCAGGATCGAAGTGCATTAACAGGATACTGTAGAGGAATTTCCACTGTCAGTGCTGGGGCTGTAGCTGTTCAGTGAATAAGCCAAAGGCTTTGTGACTAAATTCAGTAATATGATTCCCCAGTCATTGTGCACTGAAGATTTCCTCCTTCCTTCCTTCCTTCCTTCCTTCCTTCCTTCCTTCCTTCCTTCCTCCCTTCCTCCCTTCCTCCCTTCCTCCCTTCCTCCCTTCCTTCCTTTCCTCCTTTGAGAGAATTATTGTATCAGTGTCAGGAACTGTGGAGAATCACTAATGTATTTTTGTAACTAGATAGCCATAAATGGTACTTTGTACATGTGTGTGCGTATGTATCCATGTGGATAAGTAGTCTTAGGTATGTTATGGTCCAGTGTTAATTTCTAGCATAGCTTTTTATTTTGGATTATCAATCTTGTAGTGACACTATTTGCAGTCTTTTTCAATCTTATGCAGTCAATCAATATTTAACACCATGCATGCCTGTTGCTTTCAGTCCTGGTTGTACATGAGAATAAACTTGGCATTTAAATTGGAAAGGCATGGAGATATTGAAAAGATGAATGCCTTCACATTGCCAACTCTCAGAAAAGCTGGCTGGGGATGTTTGAGAAAATTCTGCAGTTATGTAGCTCTATAGTAAGGAAGATGAGATTCAGAAATGGAGAGTGTGTAACACCTCCAATTATATTTGCATGGATTATCTTCACCAGTTGTCAAGTCTAGCAGATATCCACAAAAATAAATCCTCTGGAGATTTAATCATAGGTTTAGATTTGCTTTGGTCTAGAAGGAAAGCAACCCTGAGTGAGCTGCAGAGTTAACTAATACGGATGTGGCTTTCATGTGCAAATTTCTTTTTGACTCAGTGAAACAACAGCTCCCAGAGTCTGGACTGATGTCCACACAACCCGACCTACATGTGAATGCAAAAGACTTCATTATAGGCCAAGTCTCCATGCACCATTGCCCAGGACACTTGCAGTGATACTAGCTTAGTGTGCAGCTTTCTTGCTGTTTCTTTTTCCTGTCTGAAAATAAGTGGCATCTTATCTGTTGCTAAGCAGTAGGAAAGTGGTCCAGTGTGGCAGAGGAAGCAAACCTTCTGGTTTTGTTAGTGTATTTCTTTCACCCTAACAACTGATATTTTTATATTACCTTTTTCTTCCATTGTGTTGAATTTCATAAGTCACCTCAAAATGAGTCTGAATTCTGTTCAGCTTAGTGTACTGCTGAACTCATTGAATGCATATAGCAATCAATATTCATCAACAATAGTTATTTTCAGTTAAATATAGCACAGTCTTTTATAGGAAATATTGAAGGAAAATAACAAAAAGCAAGGACAGTTCTTTATGTATATTTACCCTTGTAGTTCAGAGACAAGTACATCTGTACTGTAAAGAGAATTCCAGATAAGCGCTCTAAGCTTTTGTTTGGCTTGAGAGACAGGCTCACAAGTCTTTTTAATTATGCCACACAAGTAAAGCACTTTAACAGATTGGGTTAAGAGTACATCCTGCAGAGCTGCTTAACAGTTCCTGTCGCTAAAGATCTTTTTAGGTGATGTGGGAAATGTGAATGTGTATCACACCACTGAGTAATTGAATTTGGATTACTCAAAGCATACATGTGGGCTGTTATCCCCAAAAGGAGGTTTTATTCCGTACTAGGGAGATTTTAGGCATTTTGCACAATTGGTGTCTTGCGGACAGCAGGTTCATTGACAGTGTATTGTAAACTTGGTTGAGAATCCTAGATTCAAGACCAAGTCTACATCCCATTTGAGTAGCTGAAATCTTCAAATCCATGCCTGATTGCTTCCTCTTCTGAACTACAAACTCTGCAGAATGTTCAAGGCGTAGTGCAGTGAAGCATAGACAGACAACTAATTGTTCTTTCCAACTCTCAAACAGAAGGAGGTGTTTTCCCATAGTGCAGATATTTAGACAGAACAGAGAAACAATCCTTACATGAGAATTTGTAGTAGAGTCCTGAAGATGATTCTCTTTTCTGATTACTGATCACTACAAAAATCTCTCAGATACATAGCTTTACCCTTGTACCAAATGCAGAACTTCAGCTCTGGATTTTGCTGTAAGTGTTATCTGACTCCTTATGTAAATCTGTCCTGTTGAGCATACAACTGCATTGCTTTCTCACCCCTGTGTTGAGAAGCTTTTATGAGTTTGACTCCAAAGAGAAGAAACCAGTTATGGTATTTGTTTGCCTGAAATACTGTTCCTTAAGAGACTATACATGAAAACAAAAATCCATCAATATTTCTCTTTATGGACATTCTCATGTTTCTGCTGAGAAAAGAATTGCACCTAGAAGAAGAAATTAAAATACAAAGTAAAAGGAAGATCCTTTGAAAAATTAATTTTTCCATCCTACACAATTAGGGAGCTATCATCAACAGCTTCAATGTACAGGTGGATGTAGATGTTTGAGGTCCATTAGGCACTGAGCATTTCCTCAGATGAATCATGATTACTTGTGATCACTGGTCCAAAGTTATTTTGTGCTGGTCCATTATGAAGATTTATCAGTCCTTAGCATTTCTTATTGTTTACTGGCAAAAGGAGCATTTGGTGGTTGAAGGAGATCTGAAGCTCCACTGGTTACTAGTACTGTATATTCTATTCCATATGGAAATGACATACAGATGCCTAGTACCAAACACCAGTATTGCCTAGTACCAAACACCTAGCACAGCCCCTAGAAATACTTCTAGGGATGGCTGCCCTGGCTGCCTTCTCATATCTCATGGTAAACACACAGCTATTTTTTATTCCATTACCCTGATGTTCCCTGTGCTTGAGCATATGCTGTTGTCTGTCTTGGGCATATATCCAACAGAATGTCTGCAGGCTGTATTCTCCTATAATCCATTGTATGTTGTGAGAAATCATATGATCCCACTGGGTTTTTAGATACCATGGTTTAAAGCTGTCAAAATTGACCTCGTGTCATGTTTCTTTTTCCCCTTTTTTTTTTTTTTTTTTTTTGTTAAGACTGTCTGAGATCTTCAGGTTCAAGTATGATTGAGTGTAGCAGTAGGCTTCGCCCACAAAAGGAAAAAATTTTCTTAGATCAGAGACAGTATTATATCGGTCCCACATAGTTTTAAGCTTTATAAGTTAAATTTTAAAATATACTGTTCTATCCCCCCAAGAGGTGAATTAAATTTTTTTTAGCTGGAAACTCAAGACCGCTCTGATGTATTCAATAAAACTGTCCATCACTTCAGATGTCTTGGCAAATATTTTCTTCAGATATGCTATACTCAGTGTACCAATTTGTACTTTTAAGCACAGCTTAGAAAAAGAAGTAACATAAGCCACGGCAGTCCAGGAATAGAGCTCCCTCTACTCAGTCTTATTTCACCCATATCCACAGAAAATTACACCACCATTCTGCAACAGCTCTGTTTCTTAATGCATTAACTAAGCCAGAGCAAGTGTATGCCCATTTATCTCTGCTTCCTTCCTGATTGTACTAGGACAGTCTAAGGTCAGGACATCACCCACAGCTCCATAAGTAAAGACCAGATATCAAAATCAAGTCTTACATCATTACAAAAAGACTTCCAATATTTCTTACAATTTAAATGGTTCGTAACTTTCCAAATTATTTGCTATTTGGAACAATATTTCATTCTGTATCAGGCAGAGTTCTTGAGGGTCTTCTCCAACAACAACAACTCAGCTGGTTTCAGAGTCAAATAAAACAACAAAATAACATTTTTTATATTATTTTAAGAAATGGGGGGAAACAGGAACAAAGTTATATGTAGTTATGTAATTAAAGATGGTGGCAGCAGCAGCATCCATGCATTCAAGCAGGCCTGCTTAAGGCTACACAATTGCTATCAATTTTTGCATTTTCTATGTTATAACATTTTAGCATATTTCAACAAATTTTTCTATATTAGTATGCTTTTGGGGATGTGTGCATATCTGTATTTTTTAATTGCTAGAAGTGGTATTCAATGTATTGCCCTGGAACTTCTAAGTGCTTCCTTAGTACTGACAAGTAGATATCATATTATATGGTCCATAGACCCCTTTGCCTTCTCTTCAAAAGCCCCTGGCACTTTGCGATATGTTACACAAATCTGTTCATGTTCTTTCAGTGTCCTGCAAATGAGTTCAGTCTGTAGAGCTGCCATGATTACAGCTTTCTAAAGCAAAAAGCTGCACTCTGAGGTGCTGTCTGTAGGAGAATAGGGCAGACAGGAATCTCATTAAGTTCAAAAAGGAGAATTGAAAAGTCCTGCAGCTGGGAAGGAGATACTCAAAAGCTGTCCAGACACAGGCCTGCACAACTGGGTCTAGGTTGGCCTTGCTTGAACTGTGGAGGTGGACGAGATGACCTCTAGAGGTCCCTTCCAGCTTCTACTAGACTGTGATTCTGTGATACAGTTTTTTTCCAAGTGCAATTAGTAGTAATGTCTAAACAAATAAAATTTTAATACAGCTCCATGTTAATAATACAATATAGATTCTCCTAGTGAGAAAGGCAGTGCCCAGAATCCTAATAATAAAGCAGAACTTGCTTCTACAGTAATGATTCTACTAAATTTTCAGGGAGACAAAATTTTTGTATCCAGAAGAAAGAGAGGGTCTTGATGAAAGTTTATCTGAAGCCATATGTTACAAATCAAAGGAAATAGAAGTTGAATGAATCTAAGATGAAAGTCAAATCAAGACTAAAGAAGAACAGTATAATAATGGGACCACAGCTTTATTTTGAGTAAATAGTAAAATAAAAATCAAAACCTGAGAAAACTTGGAAACACCATGTCATATTTTTAACCCAAGTATTTTCTTTAGTGTATTAAAACTTTAGAGTGAGAAAGAACAGAAAAGCTACCATCAACCTGCAGGGAATCTAGGGTATCCTGAACAAAGATGACAATGTTTTTTCATGTAACTATTAAACAAGAACAGGTCATAAATTGTTTCAGATGTCTCTTCAACAAGTCAAGAACTGTTTTACCACACCTATTTAAGGATGAATCATCCAGTAACATAATCCCAAATTTCTTGTTCAGTTTTTCTTGTTAAATTTACAGCTCATGTGTCATGGTTTAAGCCAAGCTGGTAACTTGGACATCATGACATTTACTTATGGGTGTTTCTTTCCACCCAAAACAGGGATTTGCATTTGGCACAAAGCACGTGTCTTATGTTTAATGTTGTATGACTTAATAGTACTCCTTGATTTTTAAAAGAAGCCTAGTTCATTTCTATTTCTTTTCATTTCAGGGACCAACATTACTATCAATTTTCAAAATTTCAGAAATGACTACTGTGTGTGGCAGCAAGTACTCCTCATTGAGGTCATAGCAAGTTGTTTTCTAACTGGATTGTAAGCTCTTTTGGAAAGGAATATGTATTTATGACATGTCTACCACAAAAAATCCTTTTCAAACATTGTCCTTTACTTACAGAGCTCCAGCAGTGCAGCAGTAAAAATTGCTCAGTTTTTAGCTCTGCGGAACAGCTGTTTCACCCTTCTTCTGCTTCACTCTCTATTAAGCCCTGTAGCCTCTGTTTCTGTTGTGTTAACTTCTTAAATATAATGTTTTGCCATATTTTTGATATAAAGTGCACAGAAAGATTCATTAAGTAGGAAGCAAAGGATTTCTTGAGGGAATAGCAATGTTGTTTGAATGACATAAATTGCAGCTCTTTTTTTATTATTTTTTTTAAAATAGAACAAATCTTATCCATTTGTCTCCTGCTGTCCTGCAGAATATAGAAGTTTCTGGCAGGAAACAAAAGTTCAAAACATTTTCTGATGAAAACTATTCATTTTCAGTCAAACTATGAACATTCAGAAATGCCATTAGGTGACCTCCAGGGAATCTTAGGTTAGAATCTCATGCTTCAGTCTTTTTTGCAGGCTGGATTTCATAGCAAGACACAAGACTCCCCAGGTTGTGTCTTGAATCTACACTGAGTAAACACAAAGCATTGTGTCTGTTCCAGCTAGCCACCTGCAACCACAGAACGGTGTGGTCACATGAGTAACCAAATTGTTTCAGATGAGATATTAGACTGTTAATATAACACTAGATTTTCTATTTGGGAGTGCTCAGTTACCACCCTAAAATTTAAAAAAGAAAAAAAATCACAAATAAACAAACAATGAAAAAACTAACACCAAAACCAAAGTACCCTAAAACAAAACAAAAAAACCCCTCACCCCACCGAAAAAAAAAAAAGAAAAAATGATACAAAAAAAGACACAATTTCCAGTGTAGAAATTTCCTTTCAGAAGCAAAGATTTCCTACTAGAAAACATATAAGATTTTCCACATTCTTCTCCATGTAAGATGAAGGATCATGTTGCCAGGCTACTCTTCACATAGATTCATAATATGTTTAGAAAAAAGTAGTCAATATTTTCCTCTTATAGTAATCCCTTTGACTGCTTAAGTGGCTGAGTATTGAACTCCAGCATTTGAGAAACTGAGTACCAAAGAAACTTTGGAGGATTCTTTGAATATTTGATATTAATTTCAGACCTAATTTTGTTGCCTTTCTACCAGTAGTCCCAGGATGCAATATTTCTTCAAAACATTCAAAATATGACTACTTACCAGAGATTTATACAACTGAATTGGACAGTTATTTTCTCTTTCAGACAGAAAATGGTCTACCTTAACAAAACCAAAATTTCCTCCAGAAAATGTTTAAATCAAAGTAAAATAATATCTTTTCATTGCAGAAGGGGACAATGGCAGCTTTCTTGATTCATTTCATTATTACTATGCAGGCAGCAGCTCCCAACCCACCTTATGGTCATGTCAGAGACTTTTGACAGATACAAATCTTCTGGCTACAGGGACAAAGAGCCTTCCAGGCAGATTACTGACAGGCCAGAAAATCTGTGTGAGCACTCATTAAATGGATTTTTTTAGAAAACTCCTTTTTTTGGGGAAAAAAGAAAAAAATCCTATACTTTTGTCAGTTACTCTGTTTGCTGTGGGAGAAATGGGGAAAACCTGAACTTTTATGTATGGGTGTACATTTTGCAGCTCCACTTTCAGTTCTGATTAGTATAATTGTATTTGTTAAAATACATTTATACAAAACAAATATGTATAAATACATGTATCAACATTTTAAAATGTATATATTTGCTATGCAAAGAATCAATTCTTATCAGTTTATAGATAGCTTATAGTTTGAAAACTAAACTTTGAAAGAAAAGCATTCAAATACAAGAATGTACAAATGAGAGGCAGAGCCAAATTTGTAGCACACAGGTCAATTTAACACTTGAGTAAATCTTACATGACAAAATTCCTCTTGACTTCATTATAGCATGGTCTTATATTACTCAGATTGGTTTTATTGTTTGTACTAAGAGGTCTAAGTTTAATAAAAGATTTGTTAAATTTGCAGCTTGTGTTTTCTGAGCAAGACTCAAAACATGAGATATTTTGCTGCAGATTAGATATTCATTGATTAGTATTGCAAATTTTCTCTACCGTTCATTCAGTAAAATTGTCTAAGAAACCCAAAGATTGAAAGTCTATGTATACTACTGCAGAAGTTATGCATAACTTAGCATTTTCTCTGAGACTAAAAGCAGTAGATGAGATTATATTTATGTGCATTACCTCCCAAAGTACTCTACTCTAAAAATGTTTGAAAAACACTTTAAGAACCATATCTACTCAATCAATATTTCGGAATCACTTAATCCATCAACCAAATATCACCTCTGCAATGGGATGGAGTAGTGGTTTAAGAGAACACAGCAATATTTCATAACAGCTCTTCCTGCATGTACAGTTATTTTCTTGAAATGGATGAAATATTATATCATGGAATTAAGTGCTCATATGTAAGAATGCTGAGTTCAGCATCAGTCAGAGCAGGAAATAGTTAAGGTCATGTATTGAAGTATCTTAAAGTTCTAACATTTCAGGCACCAGGCATAGTAATTAGTATTTTGCCTTTCTTAAAATATTAAAATTGGGGAATGAGTATAAATTTAAAACAGTAAAAATGCAAGGGAAACAAACAAACAACCACTCCCTCTATCTTCACCCTCCCACCCCAAGTAAAAGCAACCCCCAAAGGAACATGGTTGGAAGAAGCCAGAATTCAGTTAATAAAGTATAGGCTTTCCCAAGTGTTTTATTTGCACTGAATAGAAAAGATTCTAATATACTATAGCTGAATATCTACTTGCTTTTATATGTATTACTTTGAATTTACAAGGGAGGTGTCACTATTATAAATAATCCTTTTCTTGCTTTGGGTCCTGCTAAGTGAGGAAATTGCCTTGCTATATAATGGTTCTTTGTTAGAATTAACTTAGAATTCTAACAGTGAATTTTGACTTCATACGATAAATAGGTTCAAGTAGATGAGATATGGAAGAAGAATTTCGTGATTTACTATTTGGAAAGTCAGTGTCATAACTGACAAAGATCTTTAGATGCAAGTTGCCATAAATATTCAAAGATAATGGATTTTTAGTGTCACACTTTACTATTCTCTTCAATGAAGTTTTTCATATAGTGTATATGATATAAAACTACTGATACATCCCTTGCTCTTAATTTCATTTGACAGAACAGTCTTTTTGAGAGTTTCACATTTCTTTCTGTGAAAAAGACAGGGTGCTGGTTCTTTCCAGTGTTTCTAAGAAATGGAAAATACTGCAACAAGCTCAAAGCAAGAAAGCTGATAAAATGCAAGTATTTTATCCATGGTCTTTCATGTGTGTGACTCAGGTTCTCTTATTTGTTCTCTTTTTCATCTGTGAATGCGGCTGGCTGTTTAGGCGGTGCTACAGTGCTACCTGTTTGCTGTTGATTCATTTATGGGTAGCTTGTAATTACTTAGATACCCCAGCCAAGACTAGGACATTAGAAGCTTTAAGTACAAGTCATTTTCTTTTTCATTGTGCACTTTGAACATAGAAGAGGTTGAACAGGACACAGCAAATGCTGTCACTCTATTGCCTTAGCAAGTGAACCAGAATACTTATAAGTGAGGGAGTGCATTCTTGAGCATGAAACAAAAATCTTTTCCTGCTCTTAGTAACAAAACCTGTAGTGACCCCTCCATCTTCACCAGCATTCCAATGGTTTCTTAACATTTTAAAATCCAAGAAATTCCATTCAATCATTAAAATCATACAGTCCCAAGTATGGACATGTTTTAAGATTTAAAATATGCGGTCAGTTTGATTTTCTTAGATACTAGAAATATTAGAGCTGTCTTTAACCATTCCATCAAAGCAAAAGGAAACTAAGCTTCTCCAACAGACTGGAGATATTTCTCCTTTCCTGCAACATTGGTGATACTTAAGTAATGTATGCATGTTTATGTCAGTATTAGGAAGAAGAGAGCTCATTTACAACAATTCCAGACTACAAAACTGACAGAAACAAATAATAACATAATATTACTAATATTACTAATCATAACAATAATGTGTGTGTTTGTTCTTTCTATCTAGGATATCATTTAAAGTATGTTAAATGTCTGTCTGTTTACTCAAGGAGAAACATTACCTTATTTGCCATTGTCTCCAAGTGAGGGGAAGGGGAAAGGAGGGGATTGTTCTCCACATGCAACTCTTTGACTATCCATGTGTTGAGGCTTACCACGTCCTCTTGCTTTTAAACTATTCCTACTTACATACCTACATATCAGGACTGAGGAAAAATTCTTAAAATAAGAAAAAGTTATGATAGTTTTTTTCCTATGTGAATCTGGCTCTCATATTTTAGGAGCTGTCATGCCTGAAGTTTGAAATGAAAAAAAGATTGTTTCTGTAGGCTGTCACAGTTTCATATTTACAGTGGCATATCACTTTACTACTCCTGCTGACAGCCCACCTGTCTCCATTGCTCTGAATCGACACTTCAGGACTCAGCACCTACTGTTAGCCACAGAGAAATACTCCCTAAGGCAGGAAAGAGGCAGCAAGCCAAAACCAACATTCACAGCCAGCTAATGCATGCAGAAATTAAAACAAATAAACAAAAAAAACTGTTGAAATTCAGAACAGCATTTTAATCATATGATAAAAAGTAAAACATAGAGTTAAAATATAGACTGATAGAAAGAACAGAAAAAACATAATTTTATATGGCACCAGATTAGTTCTCTGTCCTACTATGTATTGAATGGTTTATTGTATTGCTCACATCTTACCCTAGCCTAACTGGGCTTAGTTAGGCTGGTGTTCATTTAAACTGTATTGAATGGGAAACAATCCAACTTCTAATTTCTTTGTGAACATTAGAAAGAAAACTCCTTTCTTGTATGAAATTTTTACCCAAGAGTTGCGGGTGCTTTTGAGATTCATAACTTCCATTTTTGTCACTTTCTTCTATAAAGTGATACCCTTTGATGAAAAAGAAAGAAAAAATACAAACATTATCTTTCAGAGGGCTTTTAAAGCACAACCTGATTTAGCCCAGGTATATGACCTGGTACACTGACTTCTGAAGCAGCTCAAAAGATTTCTTTTGATTTCAGTAGGAGTTTGGTAAGCTATCAGCACACTACAGAATTCTAATGTTACTTTAATGGTGTGTGGGGGGGAAACCATGTTTATAAGGTTCACAGCTCAGCAGGAGCTGAGTCATTCACTCTCAGGCTGATTGGAAGTATTTTGCTTTCCTCTGAGCTCCTGCTGAGCTAGAACGCAGTGGGAACTAAAGCCATTGTATTAGGTATGTGGCAGGAATGGGATTCCAGCTCTTGTTGGTTTTGAAGTTTCTCCTATGCTCCAGAGAAGATGTTTCACTTGTGAGAGACGAGGACATCTTCATCTTGAGTTTTGCACTTAGTGGAACCTGTAAGGTAGAGCTTGTAGATTCAGGCCTAACTGGAGGCTGCCAACATGTTTCAGGATATATTTATTGAATTCAAGGTCTTTGGAGTCAGATTCCACTGGTTCCTGCAAAATCACTTTTCATCAGTGACCATCTTGTCTAGTTTCTACTGGGAAAAAAAGCTCAGCAGCTGCTGGGAGCTAGACTGCCATCAGAGATCAAGCAGAAGACAGGCTGAGAAAGTTGGGGCTGTTCAGTCTGGAGAAGAGAAGGCTGCATGGAGACCTCATAGCAGCCTTCCAGTATCTGAAGGGGGCATTGTACAATGATGCCAGAGAGGAACTCTTCATCAGGGACTGTAGAGATAGGACAAGGGATAATGGGTTCAAACTTAAACAGGGGAAGTTCAGATTAGATAAGAGGAAGAAGTTCTTTACTGTGAGAGTGGTAAGGCACAGGAACAGGTTGCCCAAAGAAGTGGTAAATATTCCATCCCTGGCGGTGTTCAAGGCCAGGTTGGCCAGAGCCTTGGGCAACGTGGTCTAGTGCGAGGTGTCCCTGCCCATGGCAGGGGGGTTGGAACTAGATGATCTTAAGGTCCTTTCCAACCCTAACTATTCTATGATTCTATGATTTTCTGATGACATGAAAATTCAGTAATTTACCCCAAAACTGTCAGTATGTTAACCCTCTATAAGTTGCACACCATCACACACTGCCTTACTACGTACTGAATGTACAGAAAAGAAACCAGCACATGAAAAATAATTGAAGAACAGCTAAGTGTTTAATAAACTTGATCCTGAATAATGCTGAATTTGTTTCTCTTCCTGCAACTATATTATTTAATAGGGCCTTGGGATTGGGTCATGTGAGTCTACCGCTACTTCATCCAAATTTGAGTATACCTAGGCATGCATCTCATCATTATAAAAGCAAGCACTAGACTTGGTTTTTGCAGCACTGCTTATGATAATTGCTCAGACTAGTTCCTGAACTCAGATAACCTTTTTTTTAGCTACTGTTTGGGGTAGAATGTGGAAGGAACTAATATAAAAAACCTAAGTGGCCTCTTCAGCCTGAGCAGTTTATTACTGTGATGCTTGACTGTTCAACTTCAGGCAGTGGTGAACAAAGGAGAGCTCAGAAACAGTGCTGTTGCTCTCACTAAAAACTAGAAACTAACAGTACCTCTTCCTGGTCTGAAGTGAACAAATAGCTTGGCTCTTTCCTTTGGTTTTAAGGGGAGAAAAGCTTTAGCTTTTTTTGCTAGCTATTGCAAGCTAACCACTGAAGAGAGAACTCACATGGTGAACCTGAATTCTGCTTTGGGAAAAGTACTCATAATTGCATCTTCTCAGCTAAGAGGAAAGAAAAAACCTGAGATTAGTCTTCCTCTCTTGTCTCCAGGAACCACATGTAGAGATACAGGTCTCAGCTGGGAAACGGACCTAGTAGCTGCTACTTTCCGGGACCACAAAGGAAGATCAGTCCAGCTCAGGCTCAGCTGGGAAGTGGTAATTAACACTAAGAGATAGTAAGGAATAACTTTCTATCCAGTTCTTGGCTGTGATTCACCACTGAATTCATGCTGTTCGCAAAGAGAGCTCTGACTTTTAGAAAAGAGGCTTGTGAAGATCCCAAACCAGAGTATTTAAAAATGTAGAAGTTTCATATTGCCATTATACAACAAACAAGTCAGCGAGCAAGCCTGAGCTCAGACTGGTCCAGGTCGGTACTCCAGGCATGATCTCTGTCACCCTTTCTCTTCTCCATTATGGAACTTGCTGGGCCCAAAATAGTTAAAGAGCTGATGCATAACTTGATCTGCTCCTGTTCTGTTTCTCATATGCCTTTCTGTAGTCTCCTATGCTGACCATCTGAATGCAAAGTAAATGACTAGTGTCAGCCTGATTGTGCTAGTTTCCTGCAGTGTAGAGATTCCTCAGTAGTAGCTGTCCAATGAAGACAACTTTCCCATATGGAAACCTCTCGTTTTGAAATGAATAGGAAATTCAGCTTTTGTCCTCTATTTTTAGGTATTACAAATTATTTTCCCACTGTTGATACTATTATTTAAACATTGTACGAGTTCTAAAATCTATTTCAGTGATCTCCAGAGCTGAAGTTGCATCTGTTTTTTTATGGAGGTAACTTTTCTTCTAAGCACAGAAGTTAGCTTCTTTCTAACTGTAACTGAGTGTGATGTGATACAAGCAACATTAGAAAACACTGGGTATTTTCCAAGATGCAGTTGGAGAGAACGGGAACATAACTATTAACTATTTGTAAGATGTTCTTTGCTTTTATAAAATTCCCTTAATGATGGCATATATTTACATTATCACTTTTTAAAATTAATCTAATATTATTAGAGGTGTGTAAAAGTTTTGTAACTTTTATGGAATTAGGCTTTAAGTGATTTTCCATATAAGTCTCTGTGACCATCTCAAACCATTTGCCTACTCTACAAAATTAATGGAGCCCAAATCTTCTCAACTGAAGAAGACCTAGAAGAGTTTTTAAAAATAATGGTGGGAAAATGACCAAGGTTCATCAAAATCAGAGAATATTAGAATTTTTCAAGACTCTGCGTTAGTCCTGAAGTTATTTCATTCACTTGTTCATAACCTAGAGAAGTAGCAAAATCTGCAAAGCACACAGTTATACAAGTCCATAGAAACCTTTGAAAAAGATCAGTGGAATCTGAACACATTGAATGAGAGGGCATCATGGGTTCAGCTAAAGCAGTCATATTTCTCCTTCTTAGTAGCTGGTGCAGTGCTGTGGCTTTGACTTTCAGCCTGGGAGCAACGCTGATAACACATCAATGTTTTTAGTTGTTGCTAAGTGATGTTTCCTCTGATCAAGGACTTTTTCAGTCTCATGCTCTGACAGGGAGGAGAAGAAACTGAGAGGAAGCAGAGACAGGACACCTGACCCAAACTGGCCAAAGGGGTATTCCATACCACAGCACATCATGCCCAGTATATAAACTAGGGGGAGTTACCCAGAAGGCCCAGATCACTGCTTGAATTGGGCTGGGTGTCAGTTGGCGGGTGGTGAGCAATTGTATTCTCTCCCTTTGTTATTCCTCTTATCATTATTACTATTAGTGGTAGCAGTAGTGGTTTTGTATTATACTTTAGTTACTTGACTGCTCTTACCTCAACCCATGGGAGTTAACCACTCTTTCGATTCTCCTCCCCATCCCTCTGGGAGCGGGGCATGGGTAAAAATGGGGGGAGTGAGCAAGTGGCTGTGTGGTTCTGAGTTACTGGTTGGGCTTAACCACGACAGAGAGAGAATGCAAGTGCAATTCTAGATCTTTGCTAGTAAATATCATGTAATGAACACTGTGAATAAAGATATAAAATAAAATCTGTCTTTCTCTACTAGGTTTTAATAAGCTATAGTCTCTCAGAAAGAGGTCTCAGGCATCATTACATAGCTATGTAGGTGTGGCCAAAGTGGTGCCCATCTCTCAACAGGTCACAGGTGCACAACAACATATTTCTGGTAAACAGCATAGTTATAGGGTTTTTGTGATGGTATCCAAATGCAAAATCCTCCATAGCAGGAGAGAGTCTCAAGATTGACTTTGTCGGGGCTGTATCAGTTTTGGACTGGCACAGTGATGTAGAATTTGCTCTTTATGATAGAAAATAAAAATACTGTGCAAAGATTATGACTGAGCTTGTAGTACTGACTTGTTCATTTCAGTGTGCATTTGCCAGTCCATTTATTTCCTGCTCTTTCAGAGTTGCTATAACTAAACACATTGGCTTAAAAAAAAATAAGGGCAGCAAGGGTTGGACCAAATAGTTCTGAGAGTCAGCTGTTCTAAATGTGCACTGATTGCAAATGACAATTTGTGAGAGGGAGCAGTTTGTAGGAGAGCTAGGAAGGAGAAGAAAAAAGAAAAAAGGAAAGAATCTGAAACAGAACCAACCTCACATTTAAATCAGTGATCACCAGATCAAAGACTGCTGAAGCTTTCCTACAAAACAGAATGGAATTTTTCTTTCTCCCCATACAAGCAGATTACATGATAGCAACCAACAATTTTTAAAAAGGAATCATTTCAGGTAGGTCCCACTGTGGGGCTATTATCCCACACATTTTTTCTGCATGCAAATCTTGTATTGTGTTACAGTTAGCAGTCAACAGTTCAATGACCCACCCATTCAAGGAAACAAAAATCAGAAAAGCATCTATCCAGTAAAGGCAGCTTCTAAATAGCATGGGACAGGTATTAAATATCCTCTGTCATGGATTTGCTGGAGACAGTTGCAGTGTCTGAGAGGAGAAAGTTCTATGAGGCAAGAGTGAGAAAATGTCTTTGTAAATGAGAAGCTGAATGCATTGCTTACATACTGATCATGGCTGTGTGATGTTTTACACCAGGATTCATCTTAAGAGATTTGATGTTTCACAATATTCTTGATAATATGTTGCAGATGTATTTTTAAAAGGAGCTGTGGAACCTCTGATATGGTTTTCTTTATGTTAAGCTCTGCAGGGCTCTGGTAAATCTTTGCAAAGCTGGAGGTTTTCAGTTCACATGTGACTTAAAATCTGGTTAAAGAATGCAATCTTAGAAACTCTAGGCATCAAATAAGAAGAGAAAACTTTACATTTAATTTAAGTGACTTCTTGCTTGGTACTACATTAAAAACAACTCTATCTGACTGCTGCAATTCTGAGTTAGTAAGCAACTTGGTATGCCAGCCAATAAGACTCAGTTCTCCAGAATCAATATTGCAGTCATTGAGTAATTACAGTACTTGCCTGGGAAGATGGACAATGTGATATTTGTTCAGGGGCTGATGGGTGATAATGGTGCTCAATGAAAGACAATAATTGAAAACAAAATGATCTTAATGCAGTTGACTGACACGATATAAAGACTATGGTCTTTAAATCAAAACACACTTTATCTTCTTGATTATCAAAACGTTAGTTTAAAAATAACAACCATCAGCAAGACTTTTAGAGGGTAATATACCACTTACGTGTCTTTGTTAGCTTCAGATCATCAATACTCTTTAAAAGTTAATCCTCTTGAAAAAACATTTTCTCACTCAAGGTGTTCTTACAGACTATTACTAATAAGAAGAGCTGTCTGCATTTTCTTTAAAAGCTAAGAAAGTTAAATTTTGGCAATTCATTCTTTAATTCTTCTGTCACTTTCAGGATGTGTTCATTTAACATACATTATTAGCCTTTGAAGCATACATAGCATGCATTCTTCACCCCTCTTACAGCTACATAAAACACACTGCGGAATTTTTTTTGACCTCATGAAATTGACACAAGTTCATCAGCAAGCATTCCCAATGAGTGGGTAAAATGGCATGTTTGGACATTCAAAAAATACTGCAAAATAATGTAATATCTTAGACTGGTAATACATAACCCAGTCTCCTCAAGAGGATGAGAAGGTCATCTAAAAATACCAGAATAGGAAAGATGTGATTCACCAGAAATCGTTATTTGGTTCCATGGTATTTCCCTACTCTCTACTAAGGCCATCAGTGACCAGTCAAAGACTAATTCTGCAAATTTAATGACATACAGCTGGACAAAATACTCATCAAGTGTGATGGCCTCTCTGAAACTTCAGGGTGATGATAAAGAATCAAAAAGGAGCAACTGAATTTGTGGGCCACTTACTGCCAAATGCATTTCAGAATGAAAATATTCTGTCTTCAGATGCAAAATCTTGCAGATGGGGTGAAAGAGTCAATATTTTATTTTTAATTAATATTAATACTCTTCATAGGGAAAAGGAAATAATCCAAGCTCATGCACCATATAACATCTCATAAACATCTCATTAATACTACTTTTCTGTGCCATAATGCAACAAAGTCGTTGATACATGCTTTTAAATATTACACTCTATTTCTTATGTATGTGCAGGATGACCCAGGTTAATTTGGAATGAGAACATCAACAGGATGTTCACAAAAAGAAAAAAAGGGGGGGGGGAGAGAGAAGTACAAAATTTAGTCTTATTATTTGAACATCATATAGAAAGGAATGTCTTATCATAATAAGCAACTTTTTAGTGGAATTGCAAACACCAAGACAAAACATTTTGCAATCTCATCTCTAAAATTTAAGCATAGGTATATGGATAATAAGGATTTCCTCTAATGAAATACATTTATTTCCAAAGGTGGTGGTTTCCTATGAAATTTAATTCCTTAATTACTTATCAAAATATCAGTTCTTACCTAAATCTGAAGAATAATCAAGTAATTTGGAAGCAGTGTGCACTGTAAGTAGTATTCTGTGTAGCAGAACTACCACTGTGCTCAATTATCTAGAAATTATTTTTGTACATTACACTTCTAAGGGTCATGTTTTTACTGCCCAATAATTCTGTTACTATGTGGGTTCATCTAGAATAACAGTGACCTCTAGGGATACAATTTAGTGTGATACATCAGGTTTTAGACTAGTAACTATGTATTTTACATTACATGTAACAATAGAAAGAGCATACATGAAAACGAGAAGTTTCTCAAGCCTTCTGGGCTGTTGAATATATATATGCTTTAATAATGAATTAAATTCACATATATGTATGTATACATGTACATACTCATATATAAGTTTGTATGGGCATCTTTATGCTTGCTGCTTTTTTCAGTTTAGGACTACTCTAAACATTCTTTCCTGACAATGAAAAAAAATTATTCTTTTAGCATTTTATTGATTTTTGTCCTAGGCATTTTCTTAGTAAAGAATTTGGAAATTAAACCTGAGATGTATTCCAAAATAGAATTTCGTGTGTGTGTGCACATGTGTGTTTTTTTCTTACTCAATTAAAAATGAACTAAAAAATTCTTCAAATTTACCTGAATATGTGAATTTTTGAGAAAATTTTAATCTTTCTTCTAGGTGGATAAAAAGAATACAAATGTAAAATAATAGTTAATCTACTTCTTGCTACTTCTGTAACAGAATATATAATCTGAAATCTCAGTTAAATATTATGTAGCAGTCATTTCTTCATCTTTACTATTATCAGCTTACCATCAAACTCTGCTTCCTCAGAAGAGATTTTTAGTAAATGATAGAAGCTTCCTCACTAAAAAATATTCAGTATGCTGAAGATTATACTTAATTAATTTTTTTATACACATATTAATAATATTCTGGACAGTGTAATGATTTTGTTAGACTAATGGTTTAATTCAATGTAGAACTAAAGAACTTATATAATTTTTCAGTACATTGTTAACCTCCACAAAGAAAAATTGCACAACTGTTGAATCTTCTGCCTGGTAAACAAGTCAAACAACCAATTTGTAGTTCAATCCAGGGTTTACAGAAGCAATAGGCTTCATTAAGGTTACATTTGTCATTCTGGGTGCCAGACAGATGAGGAAATTACAAGTCCTAGTCTTGTTATAATGACTGAGGGGTTAGTTGATGTCATTTCCCAAGAGGGAGAGAATGAGGAGGTAGTTGGAACAGAGCAGAAGAGTTACTTCAGAGTGGAGATGGATTGCAGCTAGTGACCTCTGCAAATTCCCACCTCTGTAAGCAACAAACTCAAACATGGCAAAATAGGCAGCAGTATCATGGCTATCTTACTGCTGCTTCTTTGTTGCCCTAGGTACATATCTTCTTAGCCTTCAACAAGATTGACAAGAGTGCCAGATATTGAAAATTACAGTCTAAAATCGAAGTTTAGACTTAGTTATGCCTTTGATGGTCTCTGTATGCTATAGAAGGCTTAACTAAAACAAGACGACCTGCCCTTTCTGACACCTTGTTTTTCAGCAAATATGTCTCTTTTCCTTCTTATGAGAAGCTACAGGAAAGTCATAAGACTATACATCCTAATAACTCATTAGGCACTCATTGCTAAAGATAAAATGAAGCATAACATTGCATGTATGGCATTATGGAAGCAATCATATAAGCAAAGGGCTCCCAGTTTTTAAGACTGTTTTCAATGTTTTTTGTCTCAATGTTTTCTTTGTGGTTATATACGATCATTATTTCTCTCAATATATTTTCTCTCAATTCTGCAGCAACCTACTGATTCTTTTTTTTTTTCTCTTCTAGATTAGAAGACACTGGAGTTATTCTTGCTTGTTTTTATATAAAAACCAGCTGAAAAAAATTGGTGTAATAGTTTAAATCTAACAGAAATTAGCATTTTCTTGTTGTGTTTATATTGTTCATCTTTACTGAAATAAATATGTGATCCATATATGGTCAAACAACAATATTTAAGTCTCAAGGAAGGTACTTGCATTTTTCTAAGCTAGCTGAAATAAAAAAAGGAAGAGCCATGTGGATCAGGTGGAAGGTGAGGGTTCTTTCTCTGAGTAGGTAAGTGGAGAGGGAATTAGGTTTGGGAGACACCTTTCTGCCTGAGGGAAACCAAACTTGGTATGTGTGGGAGGTTTCCCATCATCATTCTGTAACACGTTGAAGAATAAGGTGTTCATAGCCAATCCACATAGAAATTGAAATAATTCAGTAATCCAAAAATAAACACAGATTTTGGATAGGACCAGATAATGTCAAGAGGTCCCTTCCAACCTCAAAAATTTTGTAATCCTGTGATTTTTCTATCTATACAGGACAGTTGCAAGTTTTGTACATGTGGGTTTCAATTCCTTTTATTTTCCTTTTGCTTTAATTTCTTTGATAGACTATTAACCAATAGTATACTTGCTTGAAAAGTCGGCAATATAAGTTAAAGCCCATTTAGGAAGGAGAACAGAATCTTAGTTTAGTCATCTTGGACAAGCATCTTGGCCTTGAGCTTGTTGCATGAAAGATGAAGTAGCTCTTGATGTCAGACATGAGGTTTGAGTTCCTCCTTTCCAGGTGGCTATTTTTCAGCTGAGTTTACTCAGTGAGCTTGGATTAAAATACACAAGTAATTTCAAGTCACTGTAAATTGCTTTGTTCCGCCAGTAAATTATTTCCCAAAATATTATTGTTAATTATTAATTTGACCAGTTTCAAACTGATTTGTCATAGATTTTAGGATTTCCAGTTGCATGGTCTCGTGCGTGTATTTTCAGTTGTACAGAAACTTAAAGATGGTAGCTTCTATTAATTTCTAAGGTAAGTCAGAGCTTATAGATCACTTACATTTTGTGTATATCATCTACAATATGTATGCAGTATATACATTTTTTTAGCATGAGCTCTGCAGAAGAGAACAATTCAGCAAATAATACATATGATGTGTATCACACAGTTTATCAGCAGTATGACTTTCATTAACAGTTAATTATGTCAACAATTTTGCAAAGCAGTTAATCATTTTACATTAGACTGACTTGATTCTCTATAATAACAAAATAGCATACTTCTGTGGGCTTTTTCTCTGATGCTTTAATATTAAAAAAACAAAAACAAAAACAAACCAAACCACAAATCAAAGCTGTTTTGACAGATGAACAACACCATTTTGCAACAGAAGGGAAAATTTTAAAAACTGAATAGCTGATAAAAGATGAGTGAAACCGGAGAGGATTGATGTTATAGCTGAAAGCAGCATTCGAGATTAGGTACTCATTTGGCTATTCAGAAGGCCTGGTGACTCATTCTACATAAATGAATTTTGTGATATGTAATGAAAAGCTTTCTATCTTCACTGCAAGCAAATTAGCAGGTATTTTGTGGGAAGAATATTAATGCTATCTTGCATTTGTTTCAGAGCAGGAACACATTAACAGAGGAGATTTGAAAAGAATTTCACTTTTATAACACCAGGTATTGAAGATACTAAAATAAGGCCACCTCTGCAAAGCAAGGAGAGAAAATTAGGTTATAAACAAAGCAGTGCCTAAAAATATATTCTGTCTCAGTGACCAAATGTAATACAGTATTGCCCCAGATCACTAATTTTCTTTACCAAGAGTCATACTCATATGTCCAGAACTGAGTCCGCCAAGTTAAACAATAAAAAAGCCATGGTTTGGTGAGGGCGAAGGGATAAGCATCTCAGTGCACAAAGCTATTTCATTCATTTCAGGGAGAAAAACAGCCAGGCTGTTTTACAGCCTTTACCATTCCACATTATAAAGCAATAGAGTATTTGAAGACATCACTTTTTTTTTCTTTTTTTTTTTTTAGGAAGGCAATGAAGAACAGGAAAAGTGATACATCCAAGAAAGAAAAGATAAAAATAACTATTTTTCAATACTGAATAACTAAGAAAAATAGTGATCAAGATAAAAAAAGGAAAAATTCTTCCAGAAAGATAAAAATACCTTTTAAATTATACCAAGGGAAACTAGAGTATATGAGGGATACAGAAAATCAGTATCTGCTCAAAATAAGGCAGACAAGACAGAAAATTAAAAAATACTACCTTTCTTCTTTATTTGAAAACAAGACAGAAATGAACTAAGACTGCACATTTGCTAGCATTGTAAAAGGGGAAAATAGGCCAAAGAGAAGGCTGATTAGTAAGTTAACAGTATTTCCTTAAAATAAGGACTGGACTATTTTATGGCTGGCTTGTTATTTAGCCATGATAAAGTCTTAGAGCGAGAAAATAAGAAATATATATATATACATGTAGAGATAACATAATGGAGATTATTTAGGAAGAAATACTGAACATGAAGAAATGATAGGTAGATAGGAAGACACAGATAAGGAGATAGAAAGAATTGATCTCCTAGGCAAC
The DNA here is from genome assembly GCF_000696875.1 of Nestor notabilis. Lineage (NCBI taxonomy): Eukaryota > Metazoa > Chordata > Aves > Psittaciformes > Psittacidae > Nestor > Nestor notabilis. Next base: position 23,674 of record NW_009944304.1, on the reverse strand, counting down.
CTGAAGAGGTAGATAAAAAAACATTTGATGATAAAAGAGGCCTTGCAACCTGGGAGATATGACTTACTATCATGATGACTTGTGATAGCAGTGGAAGAACTCCTAAGTAGGTAGCATATTTTCAAATGTGATACGAGATATTTTCATCTCTCCTGGTTTATGAAAAGGCCATAAAGATCAAAGATTTCTCTTCATTATTGAATTTATATTAAAATAGATTTCTTCTACATGATTCTTTTAAAATGTTTATAAAAATCTTGCAAGCCTTACTTATGCACACAGAGACACAGACACACACACAAATTACATAACTCCTCATTTAATTTAATAACTCCTGATTTATATCTTCATTCACCCTGGCTGGCTCTAGGTCAATGCAATGAATCTGACCTAGTATGTAAAAACCAAACTTTTTGATGTTTAGACTAACCACTTTGACCAAAACTTTTTTATATCACGTTTGCAATTTACTAGGTGGTCAGGTAGAAGCTTGTGCAGGTTGGAACATCCTAAAGTTGAGTGAACCTTCCTGTTATCTTTAATAATTGCTTTAGAAATACTATTTTAAGACATGACATTTTAATATTCTTTTTCACGAAGAAGTAGTTCCCTTCCCTTGAAACAGTTTATAAACATAACAACTTCAAATGTTTGATAAAGAAAAGGCCAGGGAATCTAATAATGCTTGTCTACCACACATTGGTGAAATAAAGATTGTTCAGTTAATGTTTCTAAAAACCCTTGAGGGCTTTTGATGAGGTGCTTATCAATTCTTAAGCATGCCCTTATAATAAAATACTGTGCTCTACAGCTTCTGCTGGGGTACACTGACACAACACCAATAAAACCAAAACAGCTACAGATTTATACCAAATAAAGATCTGCAGAATAATATTTAATATTTATTACAGATAAATAACCTTAGAAGCCTACATAAATAATGAGCATAGTGTTAATACATGCAAAAGAGAAAGTCACAGCAGGAGGAGAAATAAGAAAAAAACAAAGCTTTATTTTGAATCAAATAATAAAAGCATAACATTTTAACCAAAGATTAAATATATGGATCAAGTATCTGAAGAAAAAAACATATGATCACTTATTGTTTTCCAAATAACATACATTTAAATCTGTCAGAACACTGCTTTCAACTGAAGACAGAGTACACCCAAGTATGTGAAAACAAGTGGAGATGGAGAAATGAGTAGGTTTAATACGTATTTCCATAGGTTCACCACTTGTAAAAGATACTCCCAAAGAAAGGACAAAAGCCTAAATGGTGTCATTATTTGAAATACTAGCCCCCAATTCCATTTAACACTTCTAGTGTGCCACTGATTTTAAAGCAAAACTAAAACAATCTCTCCCATTTATCATTAGGAAAACCAAACTGTACGATAAATTAAAAACAGAGATGAAGATCAGGGATAATCATTAATATGTTGTAAGTATGCCAAAATAGACCCATGAGATTGTCTGTATTCGTATGGATGGCATTTTCAGAAGCTGTGGTTAAAATTCCATTGAAATGCAATTATTTGAATGTGAAAATTGTATATGTCTTCTTTCTCACAGTGAGAAAAGAGAATGAAGGAAAAAAAAATTAAAGAAATAGAGGGCACTTGTATACAGCAAGGGTCTACAATTACACAGTATTTTTATCATGCTTTACAATAATCTGAATGAGCTTTCACTTAGGTTTGAAAATTATTTTCACAGTAAGGAAAGGGCTTTGTGTATTGATATGCTCTGATATGCTCCCCCATAATATAACAGTCTACTGACCTGACTATGTTTATAGCTTAGGCTTCATTTTGTATCCTCATTGGAAAGTCTGAAGCTGCTCTCTGGACAGCATCAGCTACTGCAAAAATTTCTTAGGTTTTTAGCCATGTAGACCTTCCAGTTAGGGGTGGTCTGTGCCATGCAAGTGAAAGTACCAATAGCTGCACACATTCAGAGCCAGCTCAAGGTTCTCAGCAGGGTAAAAAAAAATAAGGACATAGAAAGGTTTAAGGAGTGTCAAATTTTACCATAGTGGGAATAGCTAAATTATTTCCATGGAGAAAGGGCTGAGACATGAGTCTAAAATATCTTATTCAGTGTCAGAGGATTACCAGGAGTTGTTTATTTAATGTAGATTACCCGTTGTCCTGGGTTCAGCTACTGCAGTAATTTTTTTTTCCTTCTTAGTAGCTGGTGCAGTGCTGTGTTTTTGACTTTCAGCCTGGGAACAACACTGATAATGCTTATCTCAACCCGTAGGAGTTACATTCCTCCGATTCTCCTCCCTATCCCTCCCAGAGCAGGCGGAGGAAAAAGGAAAGGGAGTGAGTGAGTGGCTGTGTGGTTCTGAGTTACCAGCTGGGCTTAAACCACGACACCCATTCTGTAGCCTAAATTTACCTTCAGAATTCACATCTCTCTCTCTCAACCATAAGAAATGCTTTGACTACAATGGCAGACAAAGAACTACAAGTCTTATGAGGGCTTTTTGAGCTTTCACAAGTAAGAATATCTTTCCAAAGGTGAGTCTGAATTCAGTTAAATTTTTCAGTTATTATTATTTCCTACTTAATATACATTTCTGAGGCATTTCTTCACATACACAAACTGATATTACATAGAAGCAAATTTAGATGTTTTAGTTAAGTTTATAGTTAAATTTAGACCTGTTTTATGAATAGACTGATAAAGCTTTTCAATTACTGTAGTTTTCTTTTCAAGTATAAGGATGTGTAGGGCAAAAAGCCCAACCTTTTTGTCAGCTGATCTTGTGCTTGATAACTTTCAACACTGCCAGCAGGAAATTTTAATATAAACCACTCGTGACTCTTCCATGTTGATGATTCTCCTATGTTATGTACCCTTTTTCTTGCTTTATAGAATATGAGTGAAGACTTTTGTTAAGCAGGTGATTGAGGTGATAATCAGAACTTATGCTTGCAGATCTTTATTTGGTGATTCAAGGTTACATTAACTACATCTACTCACCGTTTGCTTGGAAATGTCCAGTCTTTGGAAGTTCACCCGTCATACACAAATAAAAGATGGAATTGTTCATGAAAAACTGTGTATCATCACTTCCATAGATGAATATGAATGATTCTTATTACTAAAATCAAATTGTATTATTTGACCCTGGAAATACACTTAAATATATAAATTGTCACACTGTAAATATTATTTTGTATTCTTCTGTGATTATATTTTATAATTAGAAATTTATTAATTTGTGTTTTACAACTGGTTTAATACACATATTTTAGAATTTTTTAAGGGTTTATGCCATAGATTTATTTTGTTTCTTTGTAATTTTATAAGGAAAGGTACTGAACACTAATGTTAATTCCAGCAAAAGTTTGTTGAGCTGGTCATTTATAATGAAGTTGCATTAAATTTTTTGAACTGTTAAATCAAATACTAGTAAAATACATCAGCCTTTCAGTGAAGTCAATTACACGGCAATTAATGAAGCTTCCTTGATCAATAAAGCAGGTTGTAATGTCCATGAGCACAAATCCTTACCAGTACTTAGTACTGCAGACAAAATAGTTTTTCTGGCTTCTAAGCATAAGTGTGGAAGGAGCTCATTATTCCATGAAAAATTATTTTCTCATCTACAGCATCTGGTCTTTGACCAGTGTCTGAACTACAACCGAGCTAAATGGTGTTTTGTTTGCCTGCATAGTCTGAGCATTATCAATTTCTAACTAATACCTTTGTCAAGTACTCTATGATAATACAGTATAAAAATAATATCAAAAGGTCAAATTCACTGTTTTTAACATTATTTAGATCCATTTTCATTGCAAAATCTCAGTGCTGGTTTTGCTTATTAGCAATGAATATCTGTGTTAGCAATTTAACTATCACACTCAAAAGTAGTTCTGATTAGCAAGATTTTCATATTTTCTAAAGTTTGCAAAAGAATACTGGGGAATGTGCTGTAGTAAATTGCCAGGAAAAAGTATTTAATCTGAGCACTGCTAGAAGGTTCAAAGGAAAGAAGTTCAATGCCTTTTGCCTTGTACTCTTGTCAGGTGCATTTTGATGTATTGCGCATCCAGCATGTTCAAATACTTTTAACCCTGCATAAACAGATGGACTCTTCACCACACATGCAGTGTGTCCTGCACATCTAAGAACAATAGTACACTTTTTTATACGTGTTGTATGTGGGAAGCATTTGCCCTGGATTCCTAGGTATCAGGCTGTGGGATATAGCCTGTCACTAGCTGACAAAGCAGCATTTCACTCACAGATTATGACCAAAGTACTTATTGGCTTCCATGTACGTAGAACTGAACGGGTCTGGTAGTCTAAATATTCTTTCTAGCAGTAGAATACCATTCTAGATCTAAAATTCTGGTTTCATAGAACCCTACCATGGTACCATACAATTTGCTATTTTTTTGAGTAAAGAAATAAAATCTAATTATAGAGCAAGAAATAATATATATGTGCCTAGGTCCAGATTCTGTTATTCTTAATCACAGAAGTGAAACTGTATTATGAAAATTTGTTTCAATGTTTTTTTACCAAAAGTTTTAGAATCAAACTATTATTTTTGTTTCTTGTTCACTTCATATTTTTCCTCCTCTATTGATAAAATATATATCACTTTGCAGTTTTATGCCAAGAAGACTTAGAGGATGATACTGAGAAGAGAGACAGAAAAAAAAATGAAATTTAAATCTTGTAGGCAGACTCTGGTGACATTTAGGATACTTAGATAACAAATGGGTTTCTTTGTTTCCACATATTGTGCCGTGGTTCAAGCCCAGCCGGCAACTTGGAACCATGCAGCCGCTCGCTCACTCCCCCCACTCTTCCTTCCTCCTCCCACTCCCGGACGGATGGGGAGGAGAATCGGAGGAATGTAACTCCCACGGGTTGAGGTAACAGCACTCCAGTAACTAAGGTATAATACAAACCACTACTGCTACCAATAATAATGATAAGAGGAATAACAAGGGGAGAGGACACAACCGCTCACCACCCGCCGACCGATACCCAGCCTGACCCAAGCAGTGATCTGGGCCTTCCGGGTAACTCCCCGCAGTTTATATACTGGGCATGACGTGCTGTGGTATGGAATAGCCCTTTGGCCAGTTTGGGTCAGGTGTCCTGTCTCTGCTTCCTCCTGGCTTCCCCTCTTCCCTGGCAGAGCATGAGACTGAGAGAAGTCCTTGGTGGGAGTAAACATTACTTAGCAACAACTAAAAACATCGGTGTTATCAGCGTTGTTCCCAGGCTGAAAGTCAAAGCCACAGCACTGCACCAGCTACTATGACGGAGAAAAAATGACTGCTGTAGCTGAACCCAAGACATAGTGTTACTTAGTTCTTCTTGCACAACAGAGACATATTAAACACAAATAAACATTCAGGTCTAGAGTACTATGCATGCTAAACACTGGGCTATTTTGGTTTTATGCCAGCTTAGCTTTTTTTTTTCCAGGTTGCGGAAATGCCCAGCTGCTCATCTGAATTAGCGGAGGTAAGCACGTTTTGGAGTAAAAAATGGCAGTCCCAGGTCTCACATACATCTCTCTAAATTGTTTCCCAAGGGAGGGGTTTATCAGGTTGTAAATATTTATATTTAGGAAATGTTATTACTATCATTATTATTTCTTGTGTGGTGATAAAAATATGAGTAATGAGTTTATTATAGAATTCTAACACAGACCCTCCCCTGAAGAGTTCTGAGTTTCAGTTGAACTTACTTTAGATGTCACTGAATACAGCAAAGTGAAATCTCACAATAGACATAACTAAAGAAATGGTTTCATTTCCAGTCTAGATCTATATTTATATTAAAAAATGACACACTCCCAATATAACTTACATTTATTACCAGAGGTGAAGTAGATACAAAAATGAAATAGATATCCATAAAAGTACAATCCTTTTCCATTTTTAGTATTCTTATATATAACTAATTTGTCAAAGCAAGCAATCCAATGCTCTATCAATCTGTGTACATGACTGGATGTATACCTAGATTCCACTAAAGCAAACTATATAAACTGACAGTCATTCATCTGACATGATATAATTTTGTTAGTCTTCTTTCTTTTATAGATTCTTCTTTTTTCTTTTTGTCATGTTTTTCTTTTACTATGAAAGCTAAATCAGCTATTCCAGAGAAAGTTTGTGCTTTGGAACTAGTTTGAGAAAAACTTGCAGGGAATTAAAAAATTCATCGATGACCTTCAGACTTACAAAGATTCTAGGAACAGATTACTCCTGAGTCGTTCTTTATGGTACATAGGCTAGATTTTATTTTTTTTTCCTTTAAACTAAAGGTTATTATTACCTGAAATAAATAAAAGATTGAAGCCACTGGAGGTCCAAATTTAATCTTATAGTATATCTTTCTCAATTAATATCTCTATTCAGAATGTGAATCCATTTGACTGTGTAATACTGGTGTGAAATTTGTTAGCAAAGTATTTTAACAAAACATTGTAATATTGAATTGATGTGCAGATTAGGTAAGAAAGTAGAAAGATGCCTTTTGGTGAGAAAGGTGACTTATTTTACTTTAGAGTTATATATTGGTGTCTCTCTCAATTGCATGGGTAGCTCACAGACTGTATCTGTACCTGACAACTGAATAGCAAATCCTACCAGCACACATAATATCTAGCATATATCTGCAGGGCATAGGAAGTGTAGCTGCACTAGGAAGGTTTTGTTTGACTCCTCTGCCTTCTGAACATAAAATATCAGAGCTGTGTTAATTGTGCATGCAATAAAGATTTTCAAGTGCAGACCATTTTCCAGACATAGCATTAAGAATTTATCAGTTATACTCTATTCTTTTAAGACTGCTCTACAATTCATTCACCAGCAGTCATGAGATTGAATCCTAGTGCTAGCAGTCAAGTTGGGATTTTAACTTAGTGAGATGTTATGGCATGTTTCCAGGTCATGATCACGGGACAGCTGTTTTCTTGCATAACAGGTTGAATTATAGCAGACGGTGAAGCCAACAAACCTCTTAGCATTTGAGTAGGGTGCTCTCTGCCAACCAGGGAGCAGGCATTGACAGGCATTGGCTTTGGAAGGGTTGGCATTTGTTCCATTGCCTGCATTTGCCAACAATCATTATATAGAACAGTCCTGTGGTGCCTCCTGTAGGAACACAAGACTACAGTAAGAGAGAGGCAGTGGCAGAGAGAACACTGGTGTTCTCCTTGGAAAAACCTTCTTTGAAAAATCCCATCTTAAGATGGCATTTTTTATGTATATGGCTGAAATACACTCCTGAATCTAAGTGAACACTGAAATACTTCTGATTAAATATCTGATTATCAGCCAAGAACAACAGAGTCTATACTGAAATACCTGTAAGATGGAAAAGCCAGATACATAGGGCCTGTGCATTGCTGAGAAAAATCATGATCCAACTTTACATCTCTGAGTAATTTGGTATATACACTTTAATGAACAAACCAGTAAGATGTCTATGGACTTTCAAAATAAAAGAAAATCTCAAAGTGGAGGTCAGAACAAGACTTTCTGTGATGCCTCTCACTGGCTTGTTATGGTAAAGATGACCAAAGCCTTTCACAGATTTCTGAGAAAACAAACAGTATTAATTATTGTGGACCATGGATTCATTCAAATCCTTTTGGCTAGAGTCAAAATTAAGTGCCTCTATATCTAGCGTGAAAAGCATAAAATTAATCTGTATCTTACAATGAGCGAAGGCAATCTGAATAATATTACTTTTATTCTTGCTCCATAAACATGACATTAATGTTCTGTCTACATTACAACATCAAGTCAAGTCATAACCTTTTATTAATCCAGCGGAGAGGTACCACAGCTAGTACACCAATCCCTAAAAGGATCATCTCTAACATTGTTTGATGTGGTTAATAGTTGTTCCCTAACCAGGAAAGACTGATTATTACTTTTTTTTTATTGCTTCTTATTTAGACTGGCTCTTTCTGAGAGGTTGCAAGCCCATTGTTTTCTAACTATGGATAGCTGGAAATCTCTGTACTTAATGACATTTTGTTATCTGGCACTGCTTCTCTTCCAACATCTTGTGTAACAATACTTCTCCCAGCATGAACTCCAAACCAACTGCTAGGAATACCTTTAATGTATCTTTTTCAGGCACCCTGGTTAAGCTGAGGCATTATCTCATAACAACCCAGATTGTTCCTCTTGTACAAACATATACACATGATAAATGTTAAAATACAGTATGGTTGTGCATAAAATATGAGCTCAACCAGATTTGTTAACCATATGTACAGACACACAGAAATATGCAGGAATAGGAGTTCAGAATGTTCTCCATAAGAGTATCAACCTAGATCTGGTAATCTGATCCGTATATGAAAGAATTGCTAGGTTTAAAAATCTAGTAAACACATAGTTCATCTTAATTTTTCACATTAAGAGATGTGACTGAGAAGTCAGGATAATAAATACAACCCTCCAACTGCCAGAATTTGGACTGACTGGAAATTTGACATAGATCTTCACTTGCATAACAAGAATTTAAATTAAGGTGAAACAAATCAAAGGAAATCTATAAAATGCAATATTGGACATCTCACAATAGAACAAATGTTGCTGTCAAAATGAGATTGTCACTGAAATTTTTGTTTTCTTTCTAGAACAGGTGTCAGCTTTTTCCATATTGCTTTCTGGCACAGCCATGATCAGTAAGGTCAAATAACATGTAAGTACAGGAATAATAGTATTTAAATAGGATCAGCTAAACAATATCATTAGAAACAAATTAACAATGTGAAAGAACTATATCAAGAGTTACTGCTGCATCAATGAATATTGTATTTTAAACATTTCTGTAGCACAAATTCACATTCATCACTGTTGTCAAAGGAATTAATACTGATCTGCACCATGGATGCACCATGGAATCCATTTTTTTGCTGTGGAAGTAGAATTATAACACTGTAAATCTAGAATACCATAGTTTTATTTCCAGTACCCAAACAACAATCTTGTACTTCCTAACAGTCACTGGAAACTAAATTAACTGGAAAAAAGCTAACACAAAGAGAAGTACTGGATTAATAATTTATTAATGACTAAATTACGCAACTTTACACTTCTTTTGCTGCTGGAATTACTACCAACCTACAAATCCTTCCATATCAACATCATGCTTGGTTGTGTGTGGCTGCTTTAAAGAAAGGCTTAAGGTGTTATTGTGAACCTTACAATATTTATTATGAGTGAAACCTCAGCCATGCATATGGAAACATGTAAAGCTAAACATGTTAAAATATTATACAGAGAACAGTATTTCAGTCCTACCAGGAATGTTTTGAGTTTCACGGAGGGAGATTTGATTACTGTTATATCTTATGAGATATGAAAGAACCAGGATCAAGAATACCAAAAAAAGGCAATGGAAGAAAGACATGGAAATCCTTCATATTTGTATAGAAGGAAGAAGAATGATCATATGTCAATGAAAACCAATGGGGAAAAAAAGGATATAATGATAATGCAGGTGTCCTAA
>NW_009944304.1:0-14124 GCF_000696875.1 Nestor notabilis | reverse complement strand
TTGTGGCGGAGGGTGGAGAGAGAAAAGCCAGACAGATGCTCTGTTAAACCTTACTTTACAATTGTCTTCCTAAAGGTAACAGAATAAATAAGATGGTCAACTTCAAATCAATTTAATTTTATGGCAAATTATGAACTTTATGGTATAAGTTTCAGATTAATTAGTGTTAGCAAGGTAGAGAAGATGTTCTGTGTTATTCTGGAGTAACACATGGTGGTCTCAGACATTTCTTGCACTGCAGGTGATGTGAAGCCTCTAATGCAATAACACTGTGTCGTGGTTTAAGCCCAGCCGGCAACTTGGAACCACGCAGCCGCTCGCTCACTCCCCCCCTTTTCCTTCCTCCCCCCACTCCCGGAGGGATGAGGAGGAGAATCGAAGGAATGTAACTCCCACGAGTTGAGATAACAGCTCTCCAGTAACTAAGGTATAATACAAACCACTACTGCTACCAATAATAATGATAAGAGGAATAACAAGGGAAAAGGACACAACCGCTCACCACCCGCTGACCGATACCCAGCCCGACCCGAGCAGCGATCTGGGCCTTCCGGGTAACTCCCCCCAGTTTATATACTGGGCATGACGTGCTGTGGTATGGAATAGCCCTTTGGCCAGTTTGGGTCAGGTGTCCTGTCTCTGCTTCCTCCTGGCTTCCCCTCCTCTCTGGCAAAGCATGAGACTGAGAAAGTCCTTGGTCAGAGTAAACATTCCTTAGCAACAACTAAAAACATCGGTGTTATCAGCATTGTTCCCAGACTGAAAGTCAAAAACACAGCACTGCACCAGCTACTAAGAAGGAGAAAAAAAATGACTGCTGTAGCTGAACCCAGGACACACTGAAATAGCATTACTTATTTCTTGAGAATATTCTCTGGGAAAAGCAGCCATTTTCTGCAACAAATTCTTGGTATCAGTTAGACTGCTAAGGAGCCATTGAAATGAATTACAGATCAAGTTTCACTAACATTGAAGGACAAGACACACCTTTACTATGGCACTAAAATGACTGGGAACTATCCAGGTAGGTTTACATAATGATAATCACAGAAGGGAAAAGCACAGAGCCATGTGTTATTTCAGATAGATTATGGCTAGCACTTGATCTAACTAGTTTAAAGCTAGCTTAGGTATCTCTAGCAGACTGATGGCAATGCAGAGATAGTCTCCATTTTGTATCTTTGCATGGTTTCATAGTTTCTTTTCTTTATAGATTGTGTGCAGTCAGGTGTAGCCCCCCTCCAATTATCTGTTTCATCCATCTTGGATAAAATACAGGACTCCTGACTCTTTGGAAAATAAATTATGATTTTATCTATCTTGGATAAAATATTCTGAAAATAAATAACATTAAAAACAAATTTTAATGAAAATATATTTTTCTTATTGGCTTTGGATATTAATTTGAAAATAATGGAAAGATCAGTCTAAACATCCATCCAATACAGTACTTCAGTAATGGAGAATAAATAGGAAAAAAGTGGCATATTAATAAAAAAAAATCACTCAGAAAAATATCACAGATAAAGTGGGAGAATGAGAGATAACTTCAGGTTCACTATGTAGCTGAATTCACAGAAGAAAACAAGCATTTTTCATTTATTTAAAAATATTTATTTTAAAAATGTTGAACTTGAAAAATTTTCATCCTTAGATCTCACCAAAGTTTTTAAAAACTAATTTACAAAAGTAAACAGCACCTTAAAATTTGTCTATGAGGGGCATAATTATTAATTTCTTCTGATTAAAAGACTGAGATATGCTTGGGATACTTAAGAATAGCTTGAGTCTCTTGACTTCCACATTTCTCTGTTAACCATGAGGCCATTCTCAGAGTGTCAGTCAATACACCAGTTGGAGCTGGCATCTGAAATAACTGTAACAGATGGTGAGTGTGGTCATTTTTATTCAGTTCTGAGTGCATTGATTTAACAGTCATGTATAGAACAATACATTCTAAGTGTATTTTATGGAAGATCTGGTCACATATGAAAGCTAAGAACTGACACTGAATAAACATACCTAAATTGGTTAAAATATTCCTGGGTATAGCTAGACTGAAAAAAAAAAATCAAAAACAGTGATTAAGATATTCCCCTTTTTAAAGATCTTCCCTTCCAACCTGAGGATATTTTTAGGAAAGATATTAAGAAATGTAGTACTAATTAAATATTCTTGTTGATCTTAAGGAATACTTTTTCTTTCTAAGAGAAATTTATTTTCCTAGACTTGAGAGTCTTCAATCAAGTACAAAGTAGTGAGGATAAAACATCTGAAGAGACATCAGCGACTGTTAATAGTGGTCACTGATAGAACAGCTACATGTGACACTGTAAATACATGCATGCATTAGCAGAACAGAATTAGTAACTCTTACGTTTATAGAGTCCCTAAACCAGTATAAATCTACTGAGCCAATTATGAGGTAATGTCAAACTATGGATAGCAGGGACAGTAGGGCATGTCATCGAGGGATGGAAAAGATTTAATTCCTTTCAAAATATACTCATTTCAGTTGTTGATATTTGAATGGGATAGATGTCCTGGTGAATAAAGAATGCATGACAGTGACTTCTATCTTTTTTTCTCTCCGGCTGTCGTAAAACTCTCTATATTGTGTTCCAAACATCAAAGACTAATTTTGTTCTATTTCATTTGTCTGTTGATACTCTGTTGCAGTTTAGGCAGAAATTTCTGCTGAATGTTCTTACAGAGTTAGAAATACGATTAGAATATAGAGTCGGAATGTTCAAATTAATCTTTTCTGTAGTCAGGAGGCTCGCTTTTTTCTTTTTGCACTTTTCTTTCACAGCATATGTAAGGTCTAATTAAACAGAAAAATCTTTCTCAGTCTTTTGTGTGTAAGTTTAGGCAATTTAACATCCTTATGTGAAGTATTCTTGTCATATCATTGTTTGATACATCAGCTTTTCTGTTTCAAAACATGTATTTACTAAGAGCATAATTGAGATAAAAACTTCACACCTAATCCAGGCTTTCCCGTATTGAAAATAAAAGCAGACAAACGCTACCTTTTTATATGTTGCTCACCTATGGCTAAAATGTGCAATGCCATTTAGGAAACATTAAAACGTGTAGGCAGTTTTAGGTTTTAAAGTTGTAGGAATTCAGGTGAATAAGCAGGTGAAAGGAATTCACCAGACGACCACAAATCCTAGGAGTTTACAACCTAGGTAAAAATCAAGCTAATATAATCCTGAAAAGCGATTATCACAGTAACAACCAAACATAAAAGCAAGCACTCCTAAATTTACGTTAGAAATATTTGTGAGGTAACTTTTTCAGTTGTCTGCCTTACTAGGCACAGTGATAACAGGCAACAGCTGCTGCAAACTTGTAAACTGAACTCATGCAGAAATGTTGACAAGTCACAAAAAACACTGGCATAGAATCTGTTCAGATTACAAATGGGATTTACATGGGGCATTTCACTCTATGTAAGCTACTTACCCTATGTAAGTAATAAATAATAATTACCCACTTTTATTAATTTCTTTTTCAAATAATCTTTGTCATTTATATCAAGTTTACAAGTCGTATGTAATTTTATTGTTGTGTAAAATTATCTGCCTTTTCTGTCTCAGACTTTTTTTCCCCCCATGGAATAAATGGCCCACATGGAAATGGATCACATTTATCATCAGATTTCAGTTGAACTAAAATTTACCAGTACTTTGTATTAAGAAAACTTTAAATGTAACCAGGAAAAAAATAAAAAGAGTTTATGTAGTACATTAAATGTTTCCTAGTATTTTTTGTCAAGTGAATATAGCTGTCATCTTGCATCCAGTTCAGAAAAGATTTCTTGTGAGAAAATGTTTATTACTTTGCCTATATTTATAGATGTAGAATGCTCAGGACCATAAAACTTGCTATCAATTATGTTTAAGGAATGAGCACAACCTACACACAACTGTGGGGGTTTTTTCTGTAGTGATTTTGTATAGAAAACTCAGCTTTTTTTTTCAGCTTTCAAAAATATGCAGATGTTAATAAAAAGCAGATCTTGCCAGAAGTTTTTCAGCATTGTAGAAAACCAGAAAAATATGTCCATTTCAGGCAATATCTTATAATAATTTTTTCAATGCAATTGTTATATAGAAAATTTCAGGGAGAGCTTTTAATTCTTGGAAATTAAATATATCTTGAAAATGTTCGTCTGATTTTGACAAGTGTTACTTACATGAAAGAAAAGAGCACTAAACCTCACTTAAAATTTAAGTTTATACCTGTTCAGGGTTTTGTTTGATTTCTTGTTGGGGTTGTTTGTTTGCTTTTTTGTTTTGGTTTGGTTTGGGGTTTTTTTTTCTGAATTCAAACTAGATTTTATTAAACTACTAAATAAAAATTTTTAGTTCCTTTTTTGTAAACAGACTGTTACAGCTATTCTCACATTCACATATGATGTTTAAGTCAATATATTTGCATGTGAAGTATTAGAATCTTTTTGTTATTGTAAGGAGTTTGTTTAAGAAGCAAGTTATCTTTTTATTCAATTTGACTTCTAAGAAAGTTGTTTAAAATTATTGAGCTGCTTTAAACAAATCTTATTCTCAAAAAGTTTATCACATATCATATATTTTGCAGAAAATGTGTAATAAAAATTTATTTTGTAACAGCAATAAATAACCTAGCATTATATATTCAGAAAAAAAATCCATCCTAAAGACATATTTAAATTTGCATCTTCCAAGAAGTTGATTTTGTATAGCTAGACAAAAATCTTACAAATTCACTTATCAAAACTAATTTTTTTTATGAGAAGCTGAAATATTGTAGTTAGAAAATAAATTCGTGCTTGCAATGTTTAAGCTTTACTTGGTCATTCTTAATACATTCAATTCATGATTTCTATAGTGCATGAAATTATTCAGGTGATTACTCATCGTGTAAAGGGATGTTTTAGGAATAACCTGTGCCCCACATGTTATCTTTGATTACTGCCTGTAAATATTAATCATGTTCCTGAGACATAATACAGTGCAAACATAGAAAAATTCAACTATATTCATACACTGCTACTGCCCAGATATTTATAATCCATGTGACAAGAGATGTAACCTGTAATGCCAAATATAGTGATTCTCCTGACTGTATCTCATTTCTCAGAAGTTCCTGAACTAAATAGCCAAACCCATCACACTCTGATACCAAAATGTTAATTTCTGACATGTTGCACTGACTTTAGAAATCTGTATTGTCAGAATGTACTATAGGATGTGCAGGTTTGGAGATGAAACATACTCATTATTTTTTCCTTTCTCTAATTAGACCTCTTGGCAACACTTACTTTTAACTATATATATTTTTTTTCTTTAGTGTCTGCATTTATATTTAGTGTGAAAGCCAACTGTACAGATGGTATTTCCATAAAAGCCCATTGAGAAAGGCTGGGAGAATAATTCCAAATAAGTTCCTATGAGAAATAACAAAATATAAGGTTACATCTGGAACTATGAATTTCTTTCACTGCAGCATGCCTTAGAAACAGATGAGTAGTACAGTACTTCATTGGGACAATAACAGCTCACTGTGGGCTAAATCTACAAAAGGGATTTAGCCTGAAAGATCAGTTCCTGGGCAGATTTCCACTATCCATAGTTAGGAAAGCTTTGTGAGATGCCTGACTCTCCAGCAGTAGACACATACAAAAGCCTTAAATCTTTTTCAAGAACAGCTCCCAATAAGATTTTCATTTTACTTTTCTCCAACCTATTCAATGTCCATATTCACACTACACCTATGAAATCAGATCTTTCCAAAAGCTTTTCTGGGGGCTTCGCTGGTCTGTTACTACAAAGGCCACAATTTAGATGATCCCTTAGTTAGGAACTTGGAGATATCTCAAGAATAAAAAAGGGGAAAAAACATTTTGTACTTTGATGTCTTTTTTCTGTACGTACTTTGGTGGTTGATGCACTATCAGTCACAGGCAGTGAAACATGTAACCTGCCTAAGTGGGTATGATCAAAACTTTAACTGGAAGGACTCTATAAACGTTTGCTGCTATTTCTCTCTACATTTTATTTTTGTATAGCTTTTCACTTCAACAAGATCCAACCACCCTGCCATGGGCAGGAACACCTTCCACTAGACAGGGTTGCTCAAAGTCCCACCCAACCTGGCCTTGAACACTTCTAGGGGTGGAGCATCCACAGCTTCTTTGGGCAACCTGTGCCGGTGTCTCACCACCCTCACAGTGAATAGTTTTTTCATAATAACTAATTGAAATCTACCTTCTTCCAGCTTAAAGCCATTCCCCTTTTTCCTGTCATTACATGCCCTTGTAAAAAGTCCCTGTCCAGGGGCTATTTTTGAGAAAATCTGTTGCTCAGATGAAGTAAACATAAGCTTTTTTCTTTGATGACATGACTTTAATCTTATTGTAGTCCTCAACATATTCCATAAAGGTTAGAATTACCTTTATAAAATATATTTTCAGGAAGTAATTTTAAGTCCTAAAATATTCACATTCCTGTCAGTATTGCTTTTAACATTATTAATTTGTAGTACCAATTCCTATTTACAAAGTATGAATATTTAATAATTTCACACTAGAGTAAGCTGGTTATTGAATTACCAAGTTTTGACAGATTTTTAATTAGCTTGCTATAAAAATATTCAGAAAAATTCATATGCACTCTCTTCTTATGCAGCTCCAAAAATTTTAAAAATCTCACCTCCAGGATATTAGATGGATGGGGCTTTACAGGTGACTAAAAAGTGCCTTATTCTACTGATAATATTCAAAGATATTTGAACTTCAGCTGTTAAAATTGAGTTTATTTTTTTTCTCAGATATGCTAATAGAGAGCATAAAATGTTTTCTAACTAACTAAAGACAAATGGAGTACATGCCCTCTCTTATGCTATATACAGATTATTTCTTTTCTTCTAATGACTTTTTATTATCTGTATCTTTGATATATATTAAGCAAAACACATTTGAAATCATACATAGACCTTATTCGGGAACCATAACCAGGTTAAGGATCATGTTAAAGGTACACAAAATTTAAATAAGGTATTACTTTTTGCTTGATTCCCTTTTTTTTTCTGTAGTTGTCTTGGTTTTGTCCTTCCCATCCCACTGGGGGGAGAGGGAAAGGAGGGTGTGGAGTGAGCAGCTGTGTGGTACTTAGTAACTGGCTAGCATTAAACCATGACAATAAGTGAAGTTTTATGTCTATTGATCAGTTCTGCACTCTTGCGTAGTTTCCACTGATGTTACAACTGAAAAAGGTGTTGCACACTAGCTGTGTGAATATCATTCACTTCTGTATGAACCGAGGGAATGTTATGCATGTGAATATAGAGAAACAGACATAATCTGAAGTCACAGTACAGTAAGTTTCAAATTCAACATGAAAGGAAAAAAATTACAATTCTGTAATGACTACAAAGACCTTAATAAAAATGTATCATTTCTGGTGTTAGAAAAAAATCATAAAAGCCTAGATACTAAAATGAAAAGCACAAAAGCAAGCAGCCCTGCAATTTGTATATTGTTCTATACTGCAGTGCTTCAGCTCTATAAACCTGCAGTTCATCAACCTTACCACTGAAAAAAACCTATTTAGTGAAGAACACATCTACTATACAAATACCATCAACATTAAATTGATCAATGCTAATGTATGAAAAAAGGGTTTCTTTATCAATTTTTCTTCAGTTTATTATCTCCTGTAATAATACTCAAGTACAATGGTAAGAGCCTGTAATCTCATCACCAATAAATGCCTTTCTTCTGTGGCCATACTTCACTAAATTTGAGGCTTATCAGAAATTACTATCTTAATCTATTGATTCTTTTCCAAATGGAAAAGAAATTAAATTTGTCACTCAGCAAGCAGAGAAATATTTGGGTCAAGATTTTCAATGGTATTTAGATAAGAAAATACACTCGAATAAGGAGCTGAGGTAACTAAAGCTAAAACCATGTTTTTATCAAAGCCTTAGTCCTCTTTGCAACAAAGTTTTCAGCAGTAAAACATTTACATGCCTAAAGCGTCACAGCTCTGCAGCCACCTTAGAAAGACTGAGCAATTAACCACAACTTAGTGAATTTACTCACAGTCTTTCAAAGGCGAAATTCTGTAGCTGATCTTGCAGCCAGTGTGCACGAAGAACAGAGCTCCACCCAAAACACAGTCAACAAACACATTTTCTTGAAAGAGGCCTTTCCCTCTAGAATTAACTAGCAGGTACTCTGGTTTATCTGATCTTGCTTCAATCACCTCCTCATCAGTAAGTATTCAATGAAACCTTTGTGAAAGCTTAAACTGCAAATGGGTCTCTGCATAAAGTTATTCTCTGTTTTAGGGAAGCTGAGCCTGTCTTAAGCAAGATTACAGGGAAGGAACATGATTCATTAGCCTATGATTAGAATAATCAGCTACATAAGAGGACTTCTGTTTTTTAAAAAGTTGATAATAAATTTAATAACAAAAGTTGTAGAAATGGAATATGAAACCTTTGGAAACAAATCTCTCTTCTCCAAAATAAGTGCTATTATAAAGAATCAAAAACCTCTGGCTTTAGATTTTTTTTTTTTCTTAATTTCCTTGTGGAATGGTATTCTAAGGTGGAAAGGAAAACTGTCCTTCTACTTAGAACATGAAAGACCCCAATTTACCTCAATTTCCCAAGCTACTAAAAATTTACTGAGGCAGTCACCAATACAGACTACAAATGCTCTCCGAAAAATTAGAAATGTAACAACAATCAAAAGGAACTTGAGCCATCCTGAACTCTTCAATACCCTGTTTTTACTTTTCTTCATATATTCAAAATGCAAAGCAAAAGACAGAGAAAGTACTGCTGAGAATAACATGAAAAACTGTTCAATGCATGACAAACTATGTTGTAAAAAGTTTATTCAGACAAAAATCAACATAGCCCCTGCATTCAATATTGTACTAAAAATTCACCCTGATGGATTAAACACTTGCAGCCAGGTAATATTGTAAGAGAAGAGGCAGCTTTCAGATGTATACCAGTGGCTACTGAGATCTGGTGTTTTTTTAAAGAAATAGTATCAGCATTTTCTGCAGAGATGAGAGTTTAAGTTGCAAACATGAATTTCTAATGTGTTTTATACCTGCATAAGTGTGTTCACTTGAGCATGCTACTCTGCTAATATTTTTCCCACAGAAATACTCAACACCTAGTGAATTCAAATGAGTTTAATGCACAGTCTTATGATTAATGGAAAATGGCAGAGAGTAAGGGACTGAAACAGTTCGTGCTTTGTTTGATTAATTAAGAAGAGCCTCTCTTTTCCCAGCTTCAACTCATTATGTTAATGAAATGTCATCAATTAAGGCTTTCCCTTGATTATTGAATCTGTCAGGCAGTGCTCAGTTAAAAAGCTGCATTCCTCTGCTGTCTTTGTAGAGTTACCATCACAGCTTTTTGTGAAATGCTACTTCCACTAGACAGTGTTTGTTCTATTTTCTCATTATTGTATCATCCTGTTGACCTTGAGATAGGTGAATATGGAAGGCCCAAAATAAAACAGAGACAACTCTATCTGTGACACTGTGGGTCAAGATAATGTGTTAGCAGAAAGATAAATATCATTCTTCATTCACAGTCCCTTCATAATTATTAATAGTCTGGTCAAAGATAAATCCAAGGAGAGTGAATGACATTCAGAAACCTATGCCATGTTGTATTAGACTATACTGGAAGATTAATACAAGATGGAGGAAAAACTATTTTAACCATTCAAAATACAACTTTTTCTATAAAAGTGTTTTAATAGACATATGGAAGTGGGACTATATGATAATGGTATTGTAATAGTTCATAGAGACAGAATAAAGAATACACATTTTAAAACATATAGTTACAATATATTGGGGTACTCATTTTCTGTTCATGTATTTAGGACTTGAAACTACTTTGAATATCAACATGATTGGGGTTCAATATTGCACATGGTACGGGGTTCAGCACATTGATCTGTGTCATGTCAGTGGCTACAGTAAATTCCAGTGAATCAGTTATCATAGAGAGAACATAAGACATTACAGAGCTGCTTGGACATGAGCCTTTGGAGGAATGTGAATGGGCTCTGAACGTTTTATTTTTCACTTTTACTCCAGCAGCTGGGACACTATGACTTCTCTCTAATGGGTTCCTTTGCACATTAGTTACAGATGATCATAGGTCCAGTCAAATACCTGTGTCTGGCACATCAGTCATGAACAAGGGGAGAAGCTGTTGTGCTGCAATACAAATGGATGAGGTACAAGCACCATGACAAGTAAACATGCAAAGCAAACAAAATACATGACTTGAATGTTTCTGAATTTAAAAAAAAAAAAACAAACCTCTCAAGAAGCATTTTTCTTCGAGAGAAAAAAGCTCTCAGAAGAGTGGGTTATCTCTGATTTAAAAGACATTAAAAGAGAAAAAAACAGATTAGAGAAAAATCTTCACACTGGTTGAAATGGGTGATGACTATACTGGGTCAAACAGGGATCTGTACTGTTCTTGCACAGGATTATGTATCAGGCTGGAGCTGGAAAAGAGACTGAATACTGAAACAACATTTGCACATGATATGAAATCATTGAAGAAAATCAAATACAAAGCTAATTGCAAAGAGGCAAAATACAAAAAGATCTCGTGATAATTTATGTGCATCTATATGATAAAATGACCAGTGAAATTCAGTTACAGACTCTAAGTTATCTATCACCACATAATAAGATGTGTGGTCATCAGTGAGGATAGTGTTTAGAAAACTTCAGGATTCAATAACTTTTAAAATAGTCAAGATTCAGTAGCTGTCAAAATAATAAATAAAATATTATCTATGTCTATGAAAGAATAGAGAAAAACTTCATAGCACAATTTTATTTTGGCATGTACACACATTGTAAAGATTTAATACAGTTCTTGTCCTCAGAATTATATAATATTGCTTGAAAATGTACAGACAAAGGGATCAAAGATGACCAAATGCATGAAATGGCTTCTTAAAAAAATAATGAATAAAACAAGCAAATGTCAATTTCTTGTCTTGAAAAAAAGAGAAATTATAGGAAACGTGGTTGAGTTTTCTAAAACTTGGAGAATATGAATCAGTAAAGATTTTCTCACTATTTACAGACTATGTTATTACATTGAAAAAACTAGAGAGAAAATAAAGAAATAAGATGACATAGAACAAGGAAGTCTGGTGATTTTTGGACTTCCCACTCAGTATGTGACCATTTGGTGGAACTTTTTGTCACTCAGTTTTGCAGAGTTCAAGAATACAAATCGTGTTCAATTAGGTAGGAGATGCCCTTGTGTAGGACAGGTCCAACAGTAACTCTTACATGAGATTATGCTGCAATTTCTGAGTCAAGAAGTCCACTGTATACTGCACATTGGCAGAAGACATTCCCAGGAAAATCATAGAATGTTCTCTGAAGAGAATCACTCTACTTCTTACCATCTTTCTCTAAGCATTTTCCCTGTTTACTGTCAGAGAAATGGTGCTGGGTTAGAAAACAGGGCTTTTGGCTTACACAAAAAAAAAGACAAACAAACCCAACCTAAAAGAAATAAATAATAAAAAATAAAGCAAAACAACAATGAATGAAACAAGAAAAAAACCAGACACCTAAGTTATAAAGTTACAGTTCTTGTACATCTTCAAGAAGTCTGTAACTTAGAAATTTACCATTTGGCAACTATACAATGCAGACCTTTAATTTAATAAAAAGATCAAATTCTTGAGAAAAGAAAGAAAACCAACAAAGAAACAATACACTAAAATTATACTCTTTGAACTGTGTTTTGCTACATTCTTCTGATGGTGGATGTTCACTTTATTTTTTCCCTTTTTCTCCACATCACTCCTATTTGAAAGGGTAAAAAAAGTTATGGACATTTTTAGTCTTAGGAAAATAAAACAAATATTAAAACATACTGCACAACTTCTGAATTATTACACTTTTATATATATATATTTTCTCAGTGTGTTGGACAGGAATTTCCCATTTAACACAACATTTATAAGTTTTTCTAGTGATTTGACATTGCAACTTCAGTTACAGCATTCACAATTTTATTTTTATTTTCCCTTAATCTAATCACTTTAATAGGTAACAACTGTCATCCAAAGCAGATTCAGGGAACTATCAGGGTGGCAGGGTTCTGTTTATTGCTAAATTGACTAATTCTATGAGGTTATTCTTAAAAAATCTGCAGTGCAATAGCCAATATAGATACAGAAGAAAGGCATAGTACACTCTCTATTCTAGCAATTACTAAGATACCAGATTTTTTTTTCCTTTTTTCTTCTTTTTGTGTATTAGTCACAGATTTCTCAGTTTAATCACATACATTTATCTATAGTATCAGCTGGCCTGTGGCTATGACAAGAATCCCAATCTTTTTTTTTTTTTTTAATCTGTTCATTTTAGATGGGTTTTATTATCTGTATGGTTCAAATACCTTTACAGTTCTTTTCCTTACTCCATAAGCTCTTTTAAAACTTAGATGTTCTTAATTTTTCGTGGTTACATAGAATCTACAAAAGAATCAAGAATTTATCAGTTTGTTTCGGTTTGGGGTTTTTTTTTTTTCATATTTCCATGTGTTATGGAAGCTGAAGACATACAGGAAGACACTATTTCAGGAAGTATAACGCAAAAACTATATATAGGAGAATAAATAATTAGAAAAGAGATCCAAAGATAATAGCTACATAGCCAAGGAGAAAACAGTCACAGATAACAAGCATTTATTTGCATATTTATTCAGTGCCACTGTATTTTCTGTTAACATCAATATGACCAATGTCTTTTGTCTTTCTCACTTCCCTACAAAATCAATTATCCATGTGGAATTATCTGTAAGCCATTCCTGAAAATTACTGGGAAGAGTGCTGCTGTTATGGGCATGAGTCTCCTTCAGGGAGAAGAATAATAGTTTACAAGTACAGATAATTACACACTAACATAATATATGGCCATGCACTTTAGCTCAGTTTAAATTTGTAGTTAAGCTGCATATCAGTGGAAAATCTCCCAAGACTTCCCATCTCCTTCTGTGAGTAACACAGTTTGTTTTAGATGGCGTAACAGAAAAAAAACCCAAAACCCAAACACAAAACCAACAAAATAAAAAAAGCAATAAATAAGAAAACTACAGGAGCTAGTTTTCTGTGGGACAGAGATAGCAATAATTAAATGTGAAGAGACGATACAGACCTAAAAGAAATATTTCATGAAACCTAATTGATTAAAATGTATGAAAAGCAGAGCTTAATTTTGCCATTGTGCAAGATTTTATAAGATAGCTAAAATATCATGTAGCATACTTGGGTAACTTTATATTTAGTACCCTGGCAAAGAGTATTATTGAAGATAAAAAAATCATGTTTCTCTTCCAAAAATATGAAAAACCTACGAAGCAACAGATTTGGCAATTCTGGTGCTGAAAGCATGTTCCCGTCTCAAGAAATGGGGCCACAGAGAAATAACACAGAAAAAAGTAACATAACCACATGGAAAATTGTATATAAATATCCCAGGGTTTTATGAGGAAGCTAAGAAATCAACTTGTGGGATCACTTGATGTTTTCATCAATTATTTAGGCAATTTATGTACTATTTATATTAGACCACATCTTTTTGATTTAACACAGTAACAGGTAAAATGGCAATCAGTAGCTCCAATGTTTCTGAAAGAGTGGTGGAGAGATCCAGAGTTTGAATGTCTCATAAACTTTCTCCAAAAACCTCTCTCTAAAAGACTAAATATTTAATAGCATTTATAGAGAACAAAAGTATTTGTCCTGGGTTCAGCTACAGAAGTCATTTTTATCTCCTTCTTAGTAGCTGGTGCAACTGGAAGGCAGCTGTGTGGAGTCCCCAGCGACAAGTTGCAGATACTGCTGAAGGAGAGGGTGAATGGAGTCAGTTTGCAGAGGTGAAAGCCATCCAGCTGGCCTTGGACATTGCTGAACGAGAAAAATGGCCAGCACTTTATCTCTATACTGACTCATGGATGGTGGCAAATGCCCTGTGGGGGTGGTTGCAGCAATGGGAGTATAGCAGCTGGCAACAGAGAGGTAAACCCATCTGGGCTGCTGCACTG
>NW_009944303.1:16062-16718 GCF_000696875.1 Nestor notabilis | reverse complement strand
CTGGCCCCACGGGCTGCCCTGCTCTCCCCCCAGGTTTTCTCCGCAGGGCCTGGCTCTGCTTTTCCAGCTGTGGCCAGAGAAAAGTGCTTTGGGAAGGATCTGCTGGTCTCAGCCTGGGCAGGGATGAGGAGGAGGAACAAGCCCATGCATGTCCTGCAGGAACCTGCAGGCAGGATTTGCGGGGATCTGTGGCTTATCTGGAAAATGCACCCGAGTCCACAGGCAGAGGTGAACCCAGAGCAGCTTCTGCTGGGGTTCACCTGTGAGGATGAAGGGCACCAGCCCCTGTGCCTGGTCCGTGGTTCCATCCCTGCGCCACAGAGCAAAGGCTGGTGCCCTGGCTGTCAGCACACATGGGGGGGCTGGATTCTGCATCACCCTCCCAGCACGGCATAAACTGCCTGGGCACCACGGACATCACAGCCCAGGCTGCAGCCACAGCGAACTCCTGTGGGGCACCAGAAGTGACCGTCCCAATCCAGGGGACAAAGACCGAGTTAAAGTGGTCCCTTGGGAGTGCCAGGCACCCTCAAAGGCCCCTGGAGCCAGCGGGTGCTGCGGCGCTGAGCAGGACCCTTGGCACGCAGCTCACCCCAGTGCACTTCCCAGCTGGACCAGCAGCTTCCCACCGGCCCCAGCAGCTGGAGGATGTGTTT
>NW_009944303.1:13211-16031 GCF_000696875.1 Nestor notabilis | reverse complement strand
ATGTGCAGCTCCCACAGAGGGCTGGAGGCTGCCACATGCTGCAGCAGCGTTTGCCATCGCTGGTCTCAGCTCGTGGCACTGGGCCGAGGTGCTCGTGTTTGGGTGGCTGCTTACTGCCTCCGGATGGGCACGGTGGGATGTGAAGGGGAAAGTTGAAAACATCCTAAATGAACATTACACAATGCAGAAGATCCATACTGGAGAGCTGGGGTCCGCAGCCAAATGGCCCCAGATCCCCCCCGGTTTTCCATTCATAATACACAGGGAGAGAAGGGGGCAATTTGAAATAGCCCTTCCCCACAGGGGTGTTTCCACATGGGAATGATTTTTGCTCCTGGTCGCACAGAGCAGCTTTTGAAGCCGCACTGCGGAGGGCTGGATGTGGCGCTGTGCGGAGACAGATCATTCCCTCACCAACCCCCAGCGCGGCTCCCGCTGCAGTTCCCTGCTTCGCTCCATCTGGATGCGGAAGGATGCGATTGGCACCGGAGGGAAAGCCGGCACCATTCCCACCACATCCACAGTGCTCTGGGCACTTCCCTGCGGTCAGTGCAGCCTCCAGCTGCAAGGTGGGGCTCTTGGATGAAGCAGCTTTTGCTAAGAGGATGCTCAGTGCTTAAGACAGCTCTTTTTGGGGGATAAAAGCCCCTTCCCAAATACAGAGACGGGAACGGGACTGTCAGACCCGGCAGCTTTTCAAATGGGCGCCCAAAGTGGCGGGGAAGGAGTGGCCTCGATTGTGCAACCCGCAGCCAGCTCCAGCAGCGCTGATGCAAGAGCAGGGCTTCAAAAGAGAAGTGACGTGACACAAACCACCCAGCCCAGTGGTGGGAATATCCCCACTTACACAGGGATGCATCATTCCAGGGCAAAACCAGGGAGAAAACAAATCAGACGTAGATTTGCCCTTAGGAAAAGTAACTCTGTGATTATCTCTGTGATTTCTGGGGGATGAGGGTCCAGTCCCTGTGCCCCGGACGGGGGGAGGCAGGTTTCTGGTTGCTGTAAACTCGGCTCTTGCTCCTCTTCCTCAGAGCTGGGGAGCTCCGGCTGTGGAGCAGCATCGGTGCAAAGTGAGTTACTGGAAAAGGGAAGTGGGTTGAGGATGGAGCCAGGGTCTGGGTCAGGGAGTCCATGGTCAGGTCTGCAGCAGCACCAGCAGGAAAAGAAAAGGTGGGGAAACGTGTGATTAATACAACAGGCGGTGCAGGAACTTTAAATAACCAGCCCCAGAGGTGACTCATCACGTTCAGCCCCAACAACACGGAGCAGGAGGAGGTCAGAGGAGCAGGGCTGGGGACCAGGACCAGCGCTGAGGGTAGATGGGGTGTTCCCTGCTCACCGTCTATGGCCACCACGTGGGAGCTGCCACATCTCCCACCCCTGGCTCCCTCCCCAAGGAGTGTCCCACCAGGAGCGGGGGATGGTGGGAAAATCCATCCTTATCGTTTGCTTGGAAAACCCATCCTGATGCCTGGAAGCAAAAGGAATATATTAATAATGACTCTTGTATTTCATAGACTTCAAAGCGACTTTCCTCCCAGCACCTCAGTGCCGAGCCTCAGTTGGGAAGCCCTCAGGAGCGTTTCCTTCCCAGGGGGATCTCCTGAGGTGGGTCCCGCAGACGCAGAGGGGAGAGGAAGCCACAGAAGACATGGTGCAGATTATTCATGGTGGGGAGTTGGTTGTGACTCAGCCCATCCTCAGCCTTTCCTCAGGGAACGTGCCCAGGCACATTGCCTCTGACACCAAGTTTCATTCTCTCCAGAGGGACACGGGCAGCAGCACCCCAAAAGCCAAGGGGAAGTGGGTGGGAGCTTCAGCATGGAGCCAGGGAATGGCTTGAGTTGGGTTCGGTTTCAGGTTCAGAGAAGGGCACCGGAGCTGGTGCAGGGCCTGGAGCACAAGTGTGATGAGCTTAAAGGTCTTTTCCACCCTGGTTCATTCTATGATTCTATGAAATTGGGATTTGAATGCCCCAGGCTTAGATGGGATGGAGAAGACCAGGGAAACATGGCTTTATGCAGCCACATGCAGTAATCCTGACCCCAAAACGAAGAACCAAATGTTGTTCCAAGGGAGGAGCTTGGCGTGTTTGGTGGGAATCACATGCTGAGGTCCAGCCCATGCCCATACAACTGTTTCAAATCACACAAATACCTACACATAAGGATTTTATAAAGGCTGAATATAAAATGTCATTAATATATAATGGAAACAACCTGGAAACATTTTCCCAGATGGAAGCTTGTGAGTGCTGGCCGCAGGAATGAAGGGATCCACATGGTTCCTCACCCAGCCCTGTCCAGCAGCAAGGGTGGGTTGGAGATTTGGTGGTCAAGGGCATATGGGAAGAGTTTGTGTTTTTTGCGGGGTACATAATATTCCTGTTAGAGCAACCTGTGTAGGGGGAAGAAACAGAAAAGGGTCAGGCCTTTAGGGACGGAGCTGGTGATGGTGGGTCAGGGCACACTGTTATTTACCAACATGGGATAAATTTAAGCTTTGAAAAACCCTGGATTTCCATCCAGGGAACCAGCCTGAGAACAGGGCAAGGACCACGGGACCCCCCCAGCACAGAGAGCAGGGACAAGCACATGGGGTTTGGGGTTCACTCCTGCAAAACCTACACCCCAAGGGCCTGTCCAGGCTGTCACCCACCTCTCACAGGGCACAGGGTGACTCCTTCACCCCTCAAACAGCTTTTGCTCACAAGAACACCCCAGAGGTAGGTGTGAAACCCCTCGGCTCAGGTTGATGGGCACAGACTAGAGATGTACAAAGCTCTGCTGGGGAGAAAGCCCTAAAGCAAACCCCGTG
>NW_009944303.1:10770-13180 GCF_000696875.1 Nestor notabilis | reverse complement strand
TGGGGGCAGTAAACCCCCTTCGTCAGCAGGACTCAAACCTCCAAGTTTTGGGGGTTTTGGGGAGTTTTATTATCTTTACTAACAAGCTTTTTTCTTTTAAGTGGGAAACGTGAAGGCTCTTAATGAAACCTCCTGCTCCAGCAGAAGTCTAAATGGAGCCAGTGTTCGGCTGAATGGCGTTTCCAGCCCGGCAGAGGCTGTTTTCCCATCAGCTCTTTGAAGTGCCCAATTAAGTGATTTTCTACTAATAGGATTTTCCCAGGAAAGAAAGGCAAGAATGACAAAACGCTGGATGCTTGATTAACTCTGCCCCTCAAAGAACTCGGATCGTGTTAATCGCCTGGTTCCCTGCCACATACAGCCCTTGTTTGCTCCATTTATGAAGGCATTTTGATGAGACACCAGAGCCAGCAGAGTGGAAATCGAGTCCCACCGAGCACAAATGGGGGATGAGACAGTCCCAAGGACAAGGCTTTTGCTTACTGGAAATATTCCTGGATGTGGGAGCTGGGCTATGAATCGGGCGCTTCATTCGGCCCCTCATTTTCATCCAAGATTGGGTTTAGCCCCGTTCACAGTCATTAACGTAATTGCT
The DNA here is from genome assembly GCF_000696875.1 of Nestor notabilis. Classification (NCBI taxonomy): domain Eukaryota; kingdom Metazoa; phylum Chordata; class Aves; order Psittaciformes; family Psittacidae; genus Nestor; species Nestor notabilis. The sequence continues at coordinate 12,585 of NW_009944303.1, read as the reverse complement.
CCACTGGCATTCCATGAGGAAGCTTTGTGGGTTGGAGTTTTTCTGCTGGCAGCACAGGACCTCATTGTCCAGCGCCCACTGAGGGTGGCAGCGGGTACCTGGCTTCCAACCCGGGCTCCTTTGTCTGCTTCACCCCATTCACTACGAGCCAGGAGCAAGGCAGCACCACGCAGACAGCTGCAGAAGGGCACGGACGCTCCACTGGGAATCACAGCAAACAGCTTCCAGCCTGTGGCAAAGCTCCTCGTGGGGAGTAAGGTCCATCCAAAGCGTCCACAGGGTTTTCCTGCAGCCAGCTCTTCCCTGCTCCTATCTCAGCAAGGGCAGGGGAAGATCCCATTGGGTAGGAGCAGGCAGGGAAAGGGCAAGAACAGCTCTAGGACCTTCCATGGGATTCACCACGTGGGTGGGAATAAACAAGTGGAGCCTGGAGCTCCAGAATTCCTCCCATCCATGCAGTGTACGGGGTCCCAAGCCCTCGGCAGCTCTTGGTGCAGCCAGGCCCATGGGATGCTGTGAACCGATGTAACTTCTTCCCAGTGGATGACACATGTGGCACAGAGCAGATGATGAGGGATCTGTTGCTGCCTGAGCTGCGGCATTGCTTGAAATCCATCGGGAGCATGATCCGGCCCTTTACAGCTACACATGGGAAGGACTCTGGGCAAGGAATTGTTCCTCAGCTCCATCTAAACAACCCTTTTGGTGAAGAAATTGTTCCTAATATCCAACCTAAATGTCCCCTGGTGGAGCCTGAGTCCGTTTCCTCTTGTCCCATCCCTTGTTCCTGGGGAGCAGAGACCAGCCCCCTCCTGGCTCCATCCTCCTGTCGGGCAGTTGTAGAGAGCGATCAGGTCCCCCCTGAGCCTTCTCTTCTCCACACTAACCCCCCCAGGTCCCTCAGCCCTTCCCCATCCCACTTGTGCTCCAGGCCCTGCTCCAGCTCCGGTGCCCTTCTCTGGCCCCGCTCCAGCACCTCAATGTCTCTCTTGCAGTGAGGGGCCCAGAGCTGAACACAGTCTCCATCTCCTGGGATCTCATGTCACAGGTTTCAGGAATCCCGTAACCCCGCGTGAGGGTGAACATGGAGTCGTGGATCACTTTGTCCTTGTGCTGGGGGAAAAGAGATGAGGCAGAGCTGGGGCAGGTCAGCCCCATGGCACCGTGAGCAATGAACTGGCACCTGTAGGAGGGCATTGCCCAGTTCACACACCATGGACAGACAGACGGACGCTGCCCTGCACAGTGACTCACATGGGTGCACAGCTCCATGTGGAGCAGAGGGAATGGGAGGGGACAGGTCTGTGTGCACAGCTCCAATAAAGCCACCGGTGACAGTATGGCCGCCACCGCCCAGACGCCAGGGTAAGGGTCGATTGTGTTTCCCTTCCACGTGTGGGTCACACACAGGAGGATTTCCTGGAGCTGGGTGAGGAGCTCCCACCCCACACTGCACCTCCTGCTCCCTGCATAGAGCTGTGCTGGGCCTGGTGGTGGGGATGGACACGGTGCATGCACCATGGTGGAGCTCTGCTCGGTTCCATCAAATGTAGATTGCGTTGGAGAGTTCCAGGTATCAGATAAATACTTTCTCTTTTGGTTTCAGCCACCTTCACTGGTTTACCTGCCTTACCCATGGGAATCCACATTGCACCATAGAAAGGGAATCTGCTGAATCTTGGTGCTGTGTCAGTGACACAGAGCATGGAAACGGGTTAAAAATGTCTCATAATTCAGATGCCAGCAGTGACGTGCACCAGAGCCCCCCCCACTCCCGCAGCAAACCTGGGCTTTGCATAAGACCGAAAGATTCTG
>NW_009944303.1:0-10497 GCF_000696875.1 Nestor notabilis | reverse complement strand
CCAAAGCCCCCCTCCAGTGCTCCTGGAGCCCCTTTAGGCCCTGGAGCTGCTCTAAGGAGTCCCCTTGAGGAGCCTTCTCTTCTCCAGCTGCCCCAGCCCAGCTCTCTCAGCCTGGCTCCAGAGCAGAGCTGCTCCAGCCCTCTGGAGCCCTCGTTTACAGCTGACCAACTGTAACACACCACAGGAGACACAGGGAGAGGGATGTTGTGAAACATGAAACAGAAAACCCCAAAATGTCAGTAGGCCAAATAAACACCCTCCAGTCCCTGTCAAACTGACCCTGTGTGTGGGGAACTCTTGGCTCCAAATCTGAACATGCAGCCCCAAGTTCCCAGGTGGGACGTGTCAGCCGGGCAGCTACAGGAATTCCTATTGGCAGGGGGCTGTGCATGAAGCCTGTCTCCAGCTGGGGCAACCTCTTCCCAAAGGGCTTGAGCAGCACAGTGTGTGTAAAGCTGATCCATCCACTGTTTGCCAGCACAGGCAGTGCAGCAGCCAGTGGGTGTTTTGCAGTGACTGATGGCAAGTAACATTGGTATTAGCCTTCTCAGGCTGCTCAGCCTGGAGAAGAGAAGCTGCTGGAGAGCTCAGAGCAGTTGCCAGTGTCTGAAGGGGGCTACAAGGATGCTGGAGAGGGACCTTCATCAGGGACTGGAGTGATAGGACAAGGGATGATGGGTTCAAACTGAAACAGGGGAAGTTCAGGTTGGATCTAAGGCAGAAGCTCTTCCCTGTGAGGGTGCTGAGGCGCTGGCACAGGGTGCCCAGAGAAGCTGTGGCTGCCCCATCCCTGGCAGTGTTCAAGGCCAGGTTGGACACAGGGGCTTGGAGCAACCTGCTCTAGTGGAAGGTGTCCCTGCCCGTGGCACGTGGGGTTGGAAATGGAGGAGCTTTAAGGTCCCTTCCAATACAAATGGTTCCATGATTCTACGAAACAGGTGACTCACAAATGTCCCATAGCACAGGCTAAGGCCAGCACTCCAGCAGCAGCAGTGTGGGAAAGGCTGAGCATGGAGCTTCCTCACCACCGCACCACGGAACAGTGCCCAATATTGATGGGCAAAGCAGTGGCTGCGCACGGCGCAGATAATGGTCTTGTCACAGCTGGTGGGAGCGATCTCCAGAGTGACAGCGCGGGGACACGGTGCCCCACGCTGATACCACGGCTCCACCCTGATACCGTAGCTCCTGAGGGAGGGTGGCAGCTCACCCAGGGCCGTGGTGCACAGCGGTGGCGCCAGGGTGCTCTGTGTGCATGTGCCACTGGTCCATCACACCATGTCCGCCCGTTGTCCAGCAAAGGGGACCGGACTGTCTGACTCTGACTGTAGCAGGGTGAAGCCTGGGATTCCACAAGGAGGTTGTGGAGTAACACCCCTGGAAGCGGTGGCACAATGTAGCTGGGAAGGATGTACACATTTCCCTTCTCCAAGTGGGATGACTCCCACTGAAAATCGAACAGCTAAAATTACTCAGAGGACCAGGCAGAGCCACTGCTCGGCTCAATGTGAAGATTTGTTCAGCTAGAAGTTATGTCAGCTCCTAAATTATTAAATAATAGCTGAATGAATCACTTGGGAACATAGCGTTCCTCTTGCACAGCCTATTTTATATTTGTCTGGAGCTCGTGTTTATTTTAGTCCACAACAGTGTTTGTCTGAAGTTACAGAATGTAAGTAACAGTGAAACTTCAGAAGTGAAACAGAAGACAGAGACAGTGACAGGATTTCTAGGAAGCCAGAGCGCTTCTTGCATGGGCTGGGCTGCTGCTGCTTCAGCAACACTGCGCTCCATGGCTGCCAAGCAAACACTGTCTTGATTTTGTTTGATTTTGCCTGGTTTTGGCAGATCGAGGTGGGAAATTGGAGCTCTTCATGTTTCAGCAAGAGGGAACCCAAGGCCCATGTCTTTGTGGCAGGTCTTGGACACTACACAGGACCTAAGGTTGAACTGGAGCTACTGGAGATGCCCTTTGGTTTGCAAAGTGGGTTGATGCTCCAGTTTCTGCACTTTGCTAGCCAAGCAGCACCAGAGGGTGATTCATGACGTAGCCCAGGTTTTCAGACACTATTTTGAGGGTCTGATTTGAACATGAGTGTGGAGACAGGGGTTAAAAGCCAGGAGAAACAGGAAGAAGTTTGTCAAATGTTCACCTGCTTCATGGCTCTTTATGACATTGTGGGGTGATGGGCTTCTGAGCAAAAGAAAGTAAAACTGGGAAGTGGAAAGAGATGATGGCAATAGCAGCGGATAAAAGCTGCAGAACCTCGGTCAGTGGCTTCCAGGGGTGACTTCTGCTGGCAGGTCCCACCAAAGCACAGAGCTGGTCAAAGATAAGAAACATGACCCACCCTTCCGGGTGCTGCGGGGAGGCTCCAGTGCACAGAGCAACGTCACTGCTGGCTCCTCTGACTTCAAACTAAGAGCAATGCGAAGGCAGCGAGTATGGAATCTATCAGAATGTACTTGAGTGGCCAGTGTGGCTGGAAACACGTCCAGGCTGGAGGTGAACTGAACAAACAGGGTTTGTTAACTGCAACCACTGCTGGTGCTGGGTAAGGTGGCAGCTTCTCACTCAAGCATGACCCGGGTCAGCTGAACCTGTCCCAAGGCTGGTGGAACATACCCCAGTGAAAGAAAGAACATCTTCAGCCTCTCCATTTTCCAAGTGCAAGGCGCATTCTTACAATGATCTTCTCTGCCATAAACAGAGAGCAGCATGTACAGAAAAAGGAAACTAAAACTCCCTTTCTTCGCAGAACCATTTGCACACAATGCTCTCCCCAGGGACAGTGTGAGAAAAGAACATGCTGCACATCAACAGAGGGGAGTTAACGACGTGTAACGGCTGTGCCCAGATCGTGCACTGATGGGTGTCTGAGGAACTCAAGTGTTAGCCTCAGGATGCTTCTGCTGGCAAGAGCAGGGACAGCTGAACCTCTCCCCAGTCAGTAAAAGAGCTCAGCACCTCGATGCAAGCACTGTGAAGCCAGGCTGAGATAGTTCATGGGCACAGGCAGCAGAGATCCCATCACCGGGGGGTTCAGAGCAGGGCTGGTGCTGAGCACAGGGTGGGAACCCCCTCTTTGTGCCAGGGAACAGCTGGTGAGTGTCTGTGTCCCCTCCTCTGGCCAGGACAGATTGCTGAGCAGCTCTTCCTGGTCTGAGAATCTGCGGGGAGAGGCCAGGGATGTCCTTGGCTCCAGAACACAAACATTTCCTTGTCACTTCAGTTTCAGAGTACCTTTTCAAGCAGAAGCTGCATCACTATCTATGCGAGCACCCTAGTGCTCCCATGCTGGTCACCCTCTCCTAGAAGCAAACAGGAAGCCCCAAATCCATGAACATGTCAGTGCCTTGAAACCACAACCTGGTAACAGCCCCCTGTGAGAAGAGCTGGTCACAGTCAGTGCTTACACAGTTTCCATCTTCCTCTAGAAGTTGCTGATTTCATTCCTCATCAACCCCCACTTGATTGTCTTGCAGCAGTCACCTGCTGGGAAGCAGCAGTTCTGCTCCAGCCCAAGGGCCAACTTCTGCATTTGGCTGAGGAGTAAAACATGAAATCACAAACCGAGAACCAATGAATGTTTCCTGTTCTGCAGACTGTGCATGAAACCACAACCTGCTTCCCTGCCATGTACTGCCTCCTCTACTTCAGCTTTCCTTCCCTCCTTTCCCATAGGTAGAAGCCTGTGAAGGCTGCGTGTCCCTCCACACCACAGAACCACAACAGGAACAGTGGTGCCAGCGCAGAGGCTGCTGCAGAGGTGCAGCTCTTCCAGGACCAAACCCTGCAGGAGCACGGGTTAAACACGGGAAATGCAGCTGCACACAGCACATGACATCATCCCAGTCCTTTCAGCTGGTGCCGGCACTCCTGGAGCAGCTGGTCCAGCAGCATTTCGGGATCAAAGCCTGTTGGGAACCAGGATCCCCATCACTGGTGAGGCCACCCTGACCTCTGCTGGGGAACCGCGACAGTGCAGCCTCAGCTCACCGTGAGCCCAGCCCAGCCTCCTGCTGCACAGCCTGAAGGGATGAGATCCTGAGTTTGTGCCAGGCTTGGGGATCGAGGGCTGTACCTGGTTGCACACACATCACCTGCAACTCGCCTGTGTTTAAGGGACAGGAGGTGGGTGATGCTCACACCACAGCACGGTCTGGGCCAGGGGCTGTTAAACTGGGGGTCAGGGGACCCACAGGACCATTTAGGCTGGAGAAGACCTTTAAGACCATTGAATCCAACCATAAATAGTACAGAACAGTTAAATAAGTAATAAATCAAGATGCTCTACCTCAGCAGGCAGTGCAGTCACACCTCTGCCCCAGCTGCTTGTCCATACACCTCTTCCACAGCCCTTTTCCAGGCAACATGAGGAGGAGCATTGTGTCCAGCACAGATTTGGCTTGATCTTGTCCCAGCCTAACCACTACAAGCAAAGGAAATTAAGCCACATGGCTGTTGCTCAGCATGACAGATTTAATCTAAGTGCACATGATGTGAATGGATGCAGCTCATCTTCTCTTGGATACAGGGTGGGGAAAAAGAAGAAAGGAGGCAGTTTGGGAGCTATGACCACACTCGAGCCACACTCTGGCTTTATGATCCCAGGGAAATCGTCACACAAAGCTTCAGTTCACAATCCAACCAGTTCTAAACTGAGATACAAAGAATAACTCGTGTTACCAACCCACACCCAGGACACCAAAACCACTGTGAACCTTTGAATCTCCAGCTGGTTTTCCAAGTAAGCATCCCAGAGCCTGCGAACAGGCAAGAAGTCAGCCAGCATCACTAAGCTTAGCTTGGCTGCATCAGTAATAGTAGTATGAGATGCTTGTGGCAGTGACAGGCGAGTGACACCTCACTTCATCCCACAGAGCACATTTCCTGTGAACCCAGTTGCACCCCAAGCCCCCAGCACCCATTCTGTAATGCAAGTGTATATAGCAGGTACTCAAATACTTAACAAGAAGTTGTAACCAAAACTTTAATCCCAAGGATCTCACAAAAGACATTTTACAAGTGACATGAAAATTCTTGTACAGTAAAGAAATGTTTAAATCATAGCTTTCCCAATGTACCATTACACACCCAAGACACCCACTCCAGTTGTCAGTTCTGCTGTGTATTTGGTCTGTTCAGAGGTTCTGGAATAGATGGGCAATCAACAATCACCTAGTTGAGTACTCTAGTGACATAAAGTACAAAGTCAACTGACCCTACGGCTACACGTTTATATTTCACAGAATATAAAGCAGCTCCGTTCCAGGTAATGGAAGTCAGAACCAGAGCTCTGGATACAGCTGCAGCTCCGTCATTCCCTCCACACACTCCCTGCTCCCAACTGTTTGACAACTCTCCTATGAAGCATCTACATCTTGTTCAGCATAGACAGACACCGCTCCCAGCCATGCTCCCACAATGAACACCCCTTTCTTGCACCCCTCTTCCCAAGAGCCGAATCCCAGCACAGTCTTCCCTCCCCCCAGCACATCAAGACCTGAAGCACTCTTCTATCCATGCAAGACACACTGCCTAGACTCAGCACAAGCACACCCCGTGTGTAATGGTACATTGTAAAGGGCTTATTACAAATCATATGATCTGCTCAGAACCATATACAGATTCACATCTTTACATCTGCCACCTGTTACAAGATACAAGGAACAAAGCGAGTTCAACAGCTAAAACATTTTAAAAATGCACCAAGCTTTATGAAGTTTCAAAACAAAACAATGTTCTGTACATACTCCTCCTGTCCTCAGATCTAAGGGCTTCCTGTACACAGCTCCTTCTCACAGTCCTATTTCCTCTCATTTGACCTGGAGCGACTGCAGGAGAAGAGACATGTTAGTACCCAGGTGCTGAGAGCAGCAAAGATTGCTTTAAACCCCCCAACCCAAACTGGTGGAGGGCATTTATGCAATTAAAAATGCTCTCTGCTTAGTAAAACTGAGTATTTTAGACAGCAAGGTGAAGAACCTCCTAAGACACTGTAGATGATTCTCCACCACAACCCTCACCAGCATTCCCAAGACATGGAAGCATGCATTTCCCATATTAAATAGCCACTAGAAAACTCATCCTACCTGCGAGACCTGGAAAAGGAACGAGAGGGCTTGTGGTTCCTCTCCCGTGAGAGTGATCTCTCTCTTCTTCTGTCTCTGGAGAGGGACCTGTTGAAGATTACAATGCAAAATGACTACAGTATCAAAGCAAAGCTGAATTTGGTTATCAAGAGCAGCTTCCCTTCAGGAAGTGAAGGATTCTAACTACTCAACCAGGGAAACCTGTTGAAGGTGATACTATCTGCCTTTCCTTCAGGTGAGAATAATCAGTTTGAGCCATACAATGATGCTTAAGTCATGCTGTGAACAGGCATCAACTCCTCTGCAGCAGCTTGTTCAGAGTCTGACTGCGAGCACAGGCACCTCTGCTAACATGCTGTGTCCACACACACTTACGCAACCTGTACAGCAATGCAGGGAGCTGTGGAGACCACAATGTCACACTGTGTCACACCACTGTCACCTAACACCCTGCAGTGGTAACAGCTGAACAAGCTCCTTGTGTTCAGCATCATCTGCACTTGTGGCTGTTGCGGGAGAAAGCAGCACACTGACAGAAAAACTGATAAACTGGCAGGAGCTTTGGGCAGCTACATCCATCCTCTACATCCTTCCACTGATAACCCCAGTATGGAGTACGCTCAGGAGAAAATTAACTCCATCCCAGCCCTGGAATCTCAAGTAGCTGTGTAAATACATTAACTCCACACAGCAACATTTCAGAAGCAAACCCAGTCCTCCCCTCACCCAATCACCACACCAGCCCAGGTGTTAGGCTGGTTTGGTTTCTCTTTTTAAGCCTCCCAGCCAAAGCAGCCCATGCTGGAATTAACTGATGCATACCTGCTGCGGCTACGAGAGAAGCTTCTCCTTCGCGGTGATCTAGAACCAGAAAGAGAAATGTGAGGCTTTTGATCACTTTTTTTAGCATTAATGGGGTGAGGCATTTCCCAACTTGTCAAACTCCCTGTTGGGCCCAGGGAACGTGCCAAGAAAAACTGGCATCCATCATCCAGTAAAAGGCATGGAAAGATTAGGCAGTAAACCAAAGCTCAGTGTGAACAGCACGTTTCCAACCAGGAATTCACTTTTAACTAAAGAATGCTTCAGAGCAGAGTTGTCCACTGCAACACTTCCCATTTCAACTAAATACACTGCCCAGAACACCACACCAAAGTCCCACGAGTGGTTCCAAACAAAAATAGGTAGCACAGAGCAAATGTTTTGGAACCCATGCAAGCCAAAAAAGTCCAGAACCAGACACAAGAGATACCAAGTGGGAGGAAAAAAAAAAAAAAGTGAAAATGCGCTCAGGGTCAATACTGATAATGCCATTAAGTGCTACATTAGAACTGCGTATCTGTGATTGTCATTTTTAATGCCACTGAGTGTGTTTAGACTATTTTCTTAAAAGAAAAAAAAAAAGAAATTAAAAAAAAAAAACCAAAATAACCTTAGCTCGGCCCAGTTCATCCCAAAAAAGTCATTGTTTTAAGTTTTGAAAACTGTTAGTAAAACCATTTAAAGGTGATAGGATTTTTGTCTGGCAAGGAAAAGCTAAGTTGGTTAGAGCTTTATTATAAATTTAGTTTGGCATCTCACATGCAAATATACTGGTTTGTACGTTATTCACAGTGTAAGAGCTTCCATATCACCCTTAAAAGTTTTCTCAAGCAACATATGTACGTTACCACTCAATTATGCACAGCCAGCCTTTGATTGAGAAAAGTAATTACTTATAAGCCGCTTACTCCTTATTTTAACCAGCAGTAAACTGTATAAGCAGGAAAAACTTACTAGTTTTTGGTTTCAACAAGCTAGAAATGGTGAGGTGAGGCTGCCGGACTGACTGCCAAGAAGAATTTGCTGAAAAGGTTTTGCCAGATGTTGCGTTGTATTTAGTTGGTTGGCGGAGGGGGTGTTGTGGATTTTTCCTGCTTTTTTGTTAGCCGAAGGCTGCTGCTGTAGTTGTTGTGAAGACATTTGGTAAATAAACAGCTGAGCTGATTGGCCGGGAATTGGGTGGGCGGTCGAGGTGGCTGCTGCCGATTTGGTTAAGGTTGGAGAGAAGGCTGAGAGAAAACAGCATGCTCGGGAACCAAAGGGCGGTGCAACCTGACGACTGGCCATGCCTGGGTCATGTGAAACGACACCAGCCAAGCTGCATGGGGCGCGCTGGTCACATGACGCTGAAAGGGCTAGTTGACTGGCTAATGCAGACTCAGAGGGTGGTGAGAAGAGACATGATGGTGACTCTGTAACGGGTTCATTTTTATTAATAGATGGACCAAAAAAAGCATAAAAAAAATGAAAAACAAGCCATCAGTACAACCATCTAGTAGCTAACAAATACTCCTAATGTGTTATTTCTTTCTTTTTTTTTTTAAACAGCTCCAAACCCTGACTTGGGAGGACTTCACTCACCTGCAACAGGTAAATTCAGTCCTGCAAAAACCACCTTGTAGTCTTATACCACCAGACAAGGTAGTCTGGGTCCAAGAACGGGTCACTTCCCAAAAATCCTGCTATATTTTAGAGCTGGGTTTGCAAACCGCAAGTGACAGGATGGTCACACGATGTTTTAATTGCAAACTACCACTAAAGTGTAAAGATTCAAGATGTTTAGAGCAACTGTTACTTTGATCTATTATTAAACAGCTGCCTACTCAGAAAGAATTTAAATTGCACAAACAAAGCAGAAAAACAACATCTGTATGGAAATGCTAAGCTGCTGTATGTCATGTTTTGCCATTATGGAATAAAGGAAAGGAACAGCCTAAGTTGAAGTATGGGGAAGAAAGGGAAAGTGTGACTAGAAGATGAGCAGATTTTAGGAGGAACGAGGATAAGTCCAGGATAGAGGGCGCTGACTACCAACTTGCACAGTGACCTAAGGACAAAAGCCAACATTCAACACAAGTTCACCTCGATTTTGTGGGGGCTTGGGGTTTTCTTTTTTAAGCATTTGCCATCTCCAAATTGTGATCAGATAGAGGAATGTTATCCATCAACATGCTTTTAACAAAGCCTGCTCCTAGGACGCTACGTGGTAACAGTGCCAACAGCTCTACGAGTGTACTGTGCCCCCCGGGTACCTGCGGCGAGGAGGAGGACTCCTTCTGCGGTAGTCGTCTCGAGGACGCCGGCCCCAGGATGGGGGTGGACCACGGTTCCGACTCCGCTTCTCACCATTGGAGAGCTCCACCCTGACACGACACCCACAGAGGGTTCTGGGAAGAGAGATTGACATCCATTAGCATTGCCAGGGAGAAGGCTGCACCAGGGGGAACCTAGGGAATTGAGAAAGAAAAAAGGAATAGGCAAGCACGCAGCAGTCTGTAGGCACAGCAGCTGAAGTACACAGTATTCAGTCTAAAAGTCATCCCCAGCATGACAGACAAGGGCTGGTCAATTCTAGAGCTTGCCATGCTATTAAAGCAGGCAGAGAAGGAACCAAGGAGAAGCTCCCTGATCAGCTTTGCCTCTTTATAGTAACACCATCTTCAATTTAACTAATTGCACACCAAGAGGTCCAGGTCATGTCTAACTTGGGAGTCCAGCTGCAAAATATAAAATCAACTGTCCCAATGCTATTCCTGTGCTATTAAGACTACCCTTATTATCACCACACAAATAAATACTACATAACGAGTGTGTCAAGTCCTTATTTTTGTCACTTCCCAATTTAAACTGTCAAAACCCACAATGTTATTTTAACCAGGGAAGCCAAACAGTCAAGAAGCACATTTTACCTTCCATCTAGCTCTCTCACTGCATCAGCTGCATCTCGTGGATCCTCAAATTCCACAAAGGCAAAGCCAGGAGGATTTCTTGCCACCCATACACTGCGCAGTGGTCCATAGTAGCCAAAAGCTCGCTCTAGTTCAGTTTTGTTGCCATTGTTGCCAAGGTTACCCACGTAAACCTTGCAGTCCAGTGGACAAGAGTCACGATGCATTGCTAGGATGAAAGCAAAATATTATCTCGCATATACTTAAAACACCCCCTGTGTTTATTCATTTACAAGGAAAGTAATTTGCTTGGTTGCTTTTCCCAGAAACTTTCAACAATGATATGGTCTGACAGGTCAGAAATGCTGTGGGGAAGGGCGGGGGGCGGAATATGAGGGGGAAGGAGAGTGTTTAAACCCAAACAAAATCCCTATCTGCTATACCGTAATTGTGACTAAGGTTCAATACTTCACAGAATTTCGGTCACTTTTAGGGCCTCCAACTTTAAAGGGGTGTTTCTCTAGACCCCTTTCCCTGCACTATAGGGGGAGCGCCGCATGGGAGAAGAGTTCCATTGTTCTCGGAGGATTCAGGGGAAGCTGCACACGCTGACAGGAAAAGCAGCGCCATCTCCGGCGGAGAGCACGGCGGGAGCGTGCGGGGAATCTTTCCAGAGCGTCTCCTCCTCCGA
>NW_009944302.1:47596-60570 GCF_000696875.1 Nestor notabilis | reverse complement strand
TATATATATATTCCTTGGCTACGTCACCTTATCTGCTTGGTGAGGTGCTGTTTGGCCAGCCATTTTATGAGGGTTTTGGAAGAGGGTCATGTGTAGAAGATGCTGTTTGATTTTATTTTATCCCCAAGGTATTCAAGAATAGGGATTTTAAGTATTACCAACGCATTTGCAAAATGTTTGCCTTGTTTTACTCTTATTTCTGAGCTTTGATTTCATGAAGCTTTTCAGATGCCTCCATGGAAGGTTGTGGCACTTGGTGCAGATCTTACACCTCAGTAGCTCATAGTTTACACGTGTCTATCTGTTCTAGCAGACATAACATCACATATCTGCTTCCTCTAAGTCTTTGTGTTTGGGTTTCGTTACCCTCTTGGCTAAACATCTGTGTTTATACTGGAAGGTTTTAAGTCATTCTGTTCATAGCATCAAATCTGGGGAGAGGAGAAGGGGTTTTACGGCAAAATGCTCCTAACTAAATACATGTAGTGCTGCCACTGCTGTCTTGACCGTGGCTTATGGATGAGGGATTTGAGCTGATTTGAATGTGGCTGCTTAGGGCCCTGCTGGCAGCTGCCGTGTGAGCTTCAGCCCTGCCTTTGTCTCAAACCCTGGGCGATGACTCCGTGACTGAGCCTTGCTCAACGTGGCGGTGCCGATGGCAGTGTCCGAGGGATTTGAGCTGATTTGAATGTGGCTGCTTAGGGCCCTGCTGGCAGCTGCCGTGTGAGCTTCAGCCCTGCCTTTGTCTCAAACCCTGGGCGATGACTCCGTGACTGAGCCTTGCTCAACGTGGCGGTGCCGATGGCAGTGTCCATGCAGCCCATGGGTGCTGCAGCACGGGCGGGCTCTGATTCTTGCCTCTGGTGGAGAAACAGCTTTTCTCCCCCCTGAATTGGCTCGATTCTCTTCAGATCTTGCTGTCATGATGTCATTCTCTGGGATTTTTTTACTGTCCAAAGGGAGAACAGCTCCCATTACAATTGGGAAATAAGTGCCCTAATAATGTTCTTCTGTATGATGGGGATAATTCTTTGCTGCTGCAAAGGGAGTTTGAGTGATCTTTGCTTACACACAGCTGCCTTTGGCACTCTTTGTTTGGAAGGTTAAGGGAAATGTAGAGATAAGAGCTTTCAGAAAGGAGAAGATCTCTTTGTACAACTGTTGCACTGGATTGCTGCATTCGCTTCCTGTTTGGCTATAAGGTTGCCTGCCCTGTTGGAAGGCCCTAATTAAAGATGCCCTACTGGTGCTGATGGGGAGGCTGCTGCTTCATTTCCATTCAGGGACTTCACAATGACAAATGAAACGTTATGAAGGGCTCCAATGTTGATTTAGCTGCCTCAGCAACCAGAGCTGCCTAATCCCAGACCTTCTCTGCTATCTCCTCAATAACCGTGCGTGTTATGGCTAACAAATTCTTAACTAGAGTTGGTTACTGTGCAGGCTCTTCCATGTAATTGTGCGAGTGTCATTCCCTGGGAGATCTGGAAGCATCTCTAGGTGGTTGATTCCTGTTGGAAAGGGGGATTGCACAGAGGCTGCAGTGGCTGATTTTTGCTGGTATCCTCAGCCATATTGTGGGAGTTCAATGCTGTATGTACCGAGGCGTTCGTGCGGACTGCAGTGCTCCTTCCTCGTCACCAGCTGCAGATTCTCTTTCCTATGCTAAGATGCTGATTGTTTTTATTTAAAGCCCCTTCTTTCCTTGCTCCCCCATCCCCAAAATCCTGTCTCCTGTGTCTGTTACATTGTCTGCCTCTTCTTTATTGCAGCAGCTCCTCGAGCGCTCCCTGCTGCAGCTCTGGCTGTGGGTCCTGCCCATGCTGGTCCGTCGGTCCCAGTGGCGCGGTGTGTTGCCCAAATGACATCCCATCACTCAGGGCTCCTTTCAGGATTTACTGCAAGTCATTGCCTCTCATAGAAATCCAGTGGTCGTGTCCCCCATGCCCCTCCCCAGCCAAGCCTGGGTACTTGCCGCATGGACTGTGGATTCATCATGAGCCTGCAACATAATCCGTGTCCAGCTGGAAGAAGCAGCTTCTCTTTCTTTCTCCTATTCTTTTCCTTGTAGTATAAGGATGTAGCATTGGGTGGCTAGAAAGAAGGCAACTTCACTAGTGCTTACCTTAATTGAATTACTTTTCTCAATGATTGAAGATTATACAGACTTTAGCAGTTTTAAATATGCTAATCTTTAGTAAAAAGGCAGAGAGCTCTGTGCTGAGGGATTACACAGAGCTATTGGAGGGGAAGTATGCTTCCTTTGATCTTGTTTTAGCAAGTGATATTCATCACACCTAATGCCTCAAGTTGAAGAAATTCTGATTTCTGGGTCACATCAGATTGTGGCCACATCACTTGTGTTAGGGTGGCTTGCAGTAATAATCATATATATTCAAATATTAATGACATTCTCAATTCTGTCTTGCATAGGAACACCTCTACTTCTTAATACATTGATATTTTAGATGGAGTGGGCAGAACTGAATGCTGGGGCACTGCAACAGAAATATTCTTTCATCACATGGGTTTGTGCTGCAGCTTTTATTGGTGAGCGAGTCTGAAGGGCATTAATATGTACAGAAAGCAAAATAAGTCCCTGTTGTCTCTTTCTGGTGGCATTTCTGCATTGCATAAGAACTTAAAATTAGAATGAGTTTAACATTTGTTTTTTTTTTTTTATCAGGAACTGAGTTTTTGTTAATATTGAAAACACTGATAAGCTCAATGTAATAACTTGGGAAATGTAACTGTTTGGAAACCACTAATGAACTTTACTGTTGTGTAATGCTGTTAGTACAGGCACTGCTGAACAGTGTGATGTGTCTTACTAGGTAAGTGAAGAGCTGCAGGTGGTTTGTAGGTAACATGAGGCTGGTGTAACACTGGTCACAGTTGCATCCCTGTGCAACTTTAAACTCCCTTCCTAAGGAATTCTTGGCTTTATGAGCTCCAGAGAGCTGTTGGCTTGTCCCTAGTGGTGGTTTAAAATCTTAACGCCCTTATCTCCACTTCATTTCCTAATGTCTTGGTTTTCCTGTGGCTGAGTTTTCAGATATCTGGGTTTATATTGGCCTGTGTGCATTTGTCACAAGTCACTGAACTTCATATTCTTGGGTACATCTGGAGGTTTGAATATGAGCAATGCATCCTGACAAAGAGGAAGTCAGGCAAGAAAGCCAGGAGGCCTGCGTGGAGGAACAAGGAGCTCCTGGACAAACTCCAGCACCAAAAGGAAGCCTACAGAGGAAGAAAGGATAGGTAGTCTGGGAGGAATACAGGGAAGTTGTCTGAGCAGGCAGGGATCAGGTTAGCAGAACTGAAGCCCAGTGCTCCAGCCACACTGCCCAAGTCACAGGAGGCAAAGGCAGGGACTGGAGAATGAAGAACCATTTGCTGTGGAAGATCTGGTTCAAGACCATCTAAGGAACCTGGAGGTGCACAAGACATGGCACCTGACGAGATGCATCCTGAGGGAAGTGGTGGATGAAGTGACCAAGCCAATATCTGTCATTTGAAAAGTTGGGGCACGCCAGTGAAGTTCCCATTGACTGGAAAAGGGGAAATGTAAGCCCCGTGTTTAAAAAGGGAAGAAGGAAGATCCAGGAACTACAGGCCAGTCAGTCCCACCTTAGTGCCCAGCAAGGTCATGGAGCGTGAGCAGCAGCTCAGGGAGGGGATCCTGCCCCTCTGCTGTGCTCTGGGGAGACCCCCGTGGCGGGGGTTGGACCTGGGTGAGCTTTAAGCTCCCTCCCAACCCAAACCGCTCTGGAATTCTTCTTTTCGCCATCTCTGAAGCAGCCCTTTCTGTAGCTGTGGATATCAAGCTTGGAGGAAAAAAAAGTTAAATGTCTTGTGGTGACTGTTCTAGTGGTGCCTTTTCATCCCTTTCTATTTGTGGAAGCTTCTGAAGGAGTTAGATCTGTTCTTCAAAGGAAGAATAGCTGTGTCTTTCTGTACTTGTGTATGTTCTTCTGCATGTATGTGAGAAATAACTTGTGAACTTGGAAGTAAAAGGTCTTCTTACCCCTTGATTTAAAAGAATGGATTTTGTATCTCCAGGTATTGGGGTGTTTGATGGTATTTGGCACATGATCCAGGTTCTATGAAGTTGATGTGTAAGGCTTTTTCTGAAGCTGTAAGTGGGACTAACAGAGAAATAAAGGTGAGGCAGCTCATCTAGACCAGAAGATGTAGCATTTGGAAATTATCAGAGCCAACAGTTGTCAGCCATTCTTCTCAGCCTCACTGATGGCTAAAATCTGACTTAATCAGTTTGTGAGGAAGTAACTCCCTATCTACCAGTAATTTAATTTGGCTGTTTAGAAGCTTGTCTTGGGCTCATGCATGTGCAAATACCTGTTGTGTCCACTGCTGGTTAAAAACCCAACACCAGCAAACCAAACCAAGCAAACACATACCCTCAGTGCTTTGATACACGCCTCAGTAAATGGAATTTCATTGTCTCCATACAAACACCATCAGATTTTTTAAGACAACATCTCACCTGTAACCTGTGAGAGCAGTTATCTTGTGAGAGATGAATGTGTCTGAAATGCTGTGGGAGCTCTGATCCATCTCCTGGTATCCTGGGCTGCATCAAAAGGAGTGTGAGCAGCAGGTCAGGGAGGGGATCCTGCCCCTCTGCTCTGCTGAGACCCCACCTGCAGCACTGGTGCAGCTCTGGTGTCCTCAGCATCAGAAGGGCATGGAGTTGTTGGAGCAAGCCCAGAGGAGGCTGTGAGGATGCTCAGGGGCTGGAGCAGCTCCCATATGGAGCCAGGCTGAGAACATTGGAGCTGTTGAGCCTGGAGAAGAGAAGCTGCTGGAGGCCTCAGAGCAGCTTCAGTGTCTGAAGGGGGCTACAAGGATGCTGGAGAGGGACCTTCATCAGGGACTGGAGTGACAGGACAAGGGGTGATGGGTTCAGATTGAAACAGGGGGAGATTTAGGTTGGATCTAAGGCAGAAGCTCTTCCCTGTGAGGGTGCTGAGGCGCTGGCACAGGGTGCCCAGAGAAGCTGTGGCTGCCCCCTCCCCCGCAGTGTTCAAGGCCAGGTTGGACACAGGGGCAGGTTGGACACAGGGGCTTGGAGCAACCTGCTCTAGTGGAAGGTGTCCCTGCCCGGGGCAGGGGTTGGGACTGGAGGAGCTTTAGGCTCCCTTCAACCCAAACCATTCTAAGTTAGAAGTATGGAGCAGAACAGGACTAAAAGCTCTGTATGAAAATTAACTGCTATAATCACGATGATGACAAGATTGTTGTGTTAGTATATTTAATTTATGGATATAGTCTAAATGAACAATGTCTCAGGAAGCAAACACCAAAGTATAGACCAGGAAGGAAAGTAGAATATTCCAGGTCTGTTTTCTTGATTTATTTACTGAGTTTACACGAAGTTGAAAAGCCAAATGGGTTCTGTGTTCTCCGTCAACATAAAACAAATCCCTCTGGCTCTTATATATTGAGGGCCCAGGGGCAGCAAACGACTGACTCACTTACTTTATATCTGCTGTTTCCTTTTTATGTTCAAAACCTGATGGATTTTGAAAAATTTGAGTAATATTAACTGTGAAAAAAAGACTTTTTAATGTGTTTCAGTGGTGTTTAACTGTTACCCAGATGCAGCCCAGTGCATCACCAGAAATGCTGATCTGGGAGGGAAATATTGGATGAAACTAGATCTGAATTCTTTTCATTGAAGAGTGATGTATGTCATGGTTCAGTAAATTTGTTTGTGTACATATATTAGAGACAGATAATATCAGACTTAGTGTGAAGGCTGTAGCGAGTGGCTGGGGCCCTTTTGAGCTGGAAATGGCTTCTCACTGACTGACAACAAGTGAAAATACCAACTTCATAAAATTACCAACTGAAAATGCAAAACAGCATCAAAATTGGGGCTTTTAGTAGAGAAACTTCTACTCTGATGTTACACATAGCTCAGGGTGGTTGTAAAGCATGCTACTGAAACCTCTACTTGTTGGATACGTGGAGCTATATTTTGTGTGTCACCATGTTCTTGAGCCCTTTGCTTACTTCTGGCTGCCTCCTGTGGAGTCTGCCAAGCAGAACCCAATCTTCCCGTTGGGAAGGAAGTCCCTGTTCAGCTCTGCAGCACGATAGTGCCGTTCATTTAATTTGACTTTTTAGAACAAGGGTGTAACTTTCCCTTCTTGTTCCCTGTGAGCATGGTCGTTCTGCTGGAATGCTGTAAATAGTGATGAGCCAGTGCTGCCTGAATCATGAAATCGAACTGGTTTGTGTTGGAAGGGAGCTTGAAGCTCCTCCAGTCCCAACCCCTGCCCCGGGCAGGGACCCCTTCCACTAGAGCAGGTTGCTCCAAGCCCCTGTGTCCAACCTGCCCTTGAACACTGCCAGGGATGGGGCAGCCACAGCTTCTCTGGGCACCCTGTGCCAGCACCTCAGCACCCTCCCAGGGAGGAGCTTCTGCCTCAGAGCTCATCTCAATCTCCCCTCGGGCAGGTTCAAGCAATTCCCCTTGGCTTGGCCCTCGAGGCCCTTGTCCCAAGCCCCTCTCCAGGTTTCCTGGAGCCCCTTTAGGCCCTGGAGCTGCTCTAAGGTGTCCCCTTCAGGAGCGTTCTCTTCTTCAGCTGAACCAGCCCAGCTCTTCCAGGGCACGGTTTCCAGTCCACTCTATGGTTTTGAGTGACTTCTTGGGCTCCAGCATACCCAGCATGATGTGAGCTGGTTTAGTTTGTGATGTGCACAAGGGAAGCTGAGGAATGCACTGTGTGATGTCCTGAAGTTTTACTTTTAAAGTATTTTTACAAAGCCAAACACAAAATCGTGTAGACTCTTGATAATGCTGAGAACCAGTTAAACAGAGTAGGTGCTCCAAAGTCCCTTCCCTTCTTTCAGGACATTTTTCTCCGCATTATAATTTCCTCCTTTAATCCCATCACAGAGACCAGAGCTGGAAATGCCCCTTTCTGCAGCACTGGAGTCAAACTGGTGACTCTGCAGGCGAATCCTGCTTGCCCTTGGCCATTTTCACAAGTGCAGGTGCGTGGCTATGTGCAGGTGCACACCAGTAACACTTGTGGTAGTTGCTTCCATTTTAATACAGGGAGTTGGGACATACTTTTAAGAGCTTCCATGACTTGACTTGCTGCCAGTATCCCCTGGAGATGCCACAGAGCTATTCTGAGACTTGCAGGCTCGTAGTGTTCTCTCATCCAGACGTGTGTAGGTGTCATCAACACACAGAATTAAGGCTTTGCTTGAAATCTGAAGCATATTTGCTCAGAAGTGAAGGAATTGGGAAGAAATACTGGAGCAGTTCTGGTGAGAAGGTGGCTATTTGCCTTCAGACATGGCCAGAACCAGTAGAAGGTACAGGTAAACCTGCTAATGAATGTTCTATACTATCACTTGGTCTCTTCTGTTTCTTGAATTGTGACCACTTAAACCTTTGTGCTATTAACATTTGTGACTGTACAAATGAATGTCATTTATCCTGCTAAGTGGTGGTTGAAATGATTTGCTTCCAGGAGAGCAATATGCAATTGCTGCAGTCACAAAAACCTCCACTCCAACCTTTCTGTAATGAATGCAGAGGCCAGTTTAGTCCATTCCTCTAAATGCTTCCTATCTGCTTCCTGTGCTTGCCTCTGTCCAGGTTTGAGTTACAGCCAGTTCATTTTCTTAATGTTCTTGATACGTGCAACACAAAGGGAAGGGAAATTAAACCTGGAATATAGCTACGAGAGGGGCCTTGGAGGTGTAGTCTCACTGGCAAAGCTCCAAGTAGGGGCTGATGGAGGATTGACAAGATTCCCATCAGTTGATCCAATGCAAACTGACCCCCAACACAAGAGGGATGTGGAGCTGCTGGAGCGAGGCCAGAGGAGGCCCCGGAGCTGCTGCGAGGGCTGGAGCAGCTCTGCTCTGGAGCCAGGCTGAGAGAGCTGGGCTGGGGCAGCTGGAGAAGAGAAGGCTCCTGAAGGGGACACCTTAGAGCAGCTCCAGGGCCTAAAGGGGCTCCAGGAAACCTGGAGAGGGGCTTTGGACAAGGGATGGAGGGACAGGCCAAGGGGAATGGCTTGAACCTGCCAGAGGGGGGACTGAGCTGAGCTCTGAGGCAGAAGCTCTTCCCTGGGAGGGTGCTGAGGCGCTGGCACAGGGTGCCCAGAGAAGCTGTGGCTGCCCCATCCCTGGCAGTGTTCAAGGGCAGGTTGGACACAGGGGCTTGGAGCAACCTGCTCTAGTGGAAGGTGTCCCTGCCCGGGGCAGGGGCTGGGACTGGAGGAGCTCTAAGCTCCCTTCAACCCAAACTATTCCATGATTCCATCTCTGCCTGGGGGTCTAAATAGCTGCTGCTAGAGTCAGGACAAGTGAATTCCTGCTCAGTGGCTGGGAGCTGAGCTCTGCAGAGGCTCTGAAGCTGCCTGTGCAGACACAGGCAGGCAGTGTGGTGTTCATCTGAGCCCAGACATGTTTCTGCAGCGTGTGGGGTTGGGCAGTTCATTTGTTTTAATGAAGATGTTACCTTCTCTGAGGGTAGGAAACATTCATTACTGATTGTCCTCTTCTGCTGGCACTGAGATGGCCGTGAGCAGCCTACTTGTCAGTGCTGGGAGGGGATTTTTAATAGCCTGAGCACAGGAATCTGAGTGATTGAATCATCACTGGGTGTCTGAAGTGGTGGAGGAAATTGAGAGAACACAATTTACTGTGATGGGAGCAAAAGCATAGTGTGCACAGAGGTCAGTACATCTTGGAGAGAGCAGCAGGAGCTCGGAACCAGAGGAGAGGGTATCCCACTGGAAATGCAGGTAAGTGGAGAAGTCTTGCTCTTGGAATAGCAGCTGAATGTGCAGGTAATGTTTCCTGCTGGATGCAGTGGGTATTGGCAGAGCAGATGAAACGGACTTCACTTTCATGTAGAACAGAATAATTGGCTGTGCTGCAGCGGCTTCTCTTTCAAAGAAGGTTCTGACCCCTTCTTGCCTTCCCCAGGCAGCAGAGCTTTGCTGCCTTATTTTTCGTGGCTAGATTACCTGATTTGAGTGGTTTTCCCTGATTTCAGCCTGATGCATTTGCTGCTGAAGCAGCTTTGTGCGTTGTGTCCTTGCCTCACTCAAAATGGCTGAAGAATCACTTGTGTCTGCATAAAAACCAGGCTGGCTTTAGTAAAGCTGAGCTGCTGCTGCTGCTTTGGGTAGAGCTGAGGGTGAAGGTTTCAGCACAGCTGGAGAAAGTTGGAGTTTGGTGTTTCATCTCCAGGAAATCCTAAGCTTCCTTTCACCTTCCTGGCCTTGGAATGTGTCACAAAGAGGTTTTTGCCTCTTTCACCTCATCTCCACTCGCCCACCTCTTTAGGTTCTTGTAATTCCTTCTCAGCTTTCTAAGCTGGTTGTTAGTATCAGTCTTTCATATAGAATCAGAGAATCACAGATTGGTTTGGGTCATCTTGAAGGAACTTTAAAGCTCATCCAGTTCCAACCCCTGCCATGGGCAGGGACACCTTCCACTAGAGCAGGTTGCTCCAAGCCCCTGTGTCCAACCTGGCCTTGAACACTGCCAGGGATGGGGCAGCCACAGCTTCTCTGGGCACCCTGTGCCAGCGCCTCAGCACCCTCACAGGGAAGAGCTTCTTCCATATACCCAACCTAAGTCTCCCCTGTTCCAGTTTGAACCCAGTCCCCCTGTCCTGTGACTCTCGGATGAAGAGTCCCTCTCCAGTATCCTTGTAGCCCCCTTCAGACACTGGAAGCTGCTCTAAGGTCTCCGTATCTTACAGACTCTGCTCAGAGTTCTCAGTATTTTAAAAATAAAAAAGCCATAATTTTGTCCCTATTCTTTCTCTTCTCCCAGCTTTCCCATTTTAATTTCCTAGTTATCTTTTGCCTTTTGCTGAGTACTCACCGGGGTGGCTTTTATCCACCATCATACAGTTAACTTTTGGGACCATGGTTCTTTTCCACTTTATTTTTAGTTCCTCTCAAACCTCAGTGTGACTCTGAGAAGGGGATGGGTTGTCCCTAAAACTACATAAACAGGAGGCAGATCAAAAGCTTGTGTCCCATAAAATCCACCTCTATATTTGGATGCTGCAGTGTAATAGCAGTCTGGAAAAACAGCTTTTCCCAGTGAAAAGTTGCAGTCTTTTAATACCATTATTCCAAAATTCTTTCCCCAACCCAACGTATTCAAGAGTCAAGGGGCTGATCTGTTGCCTCTGTCTATATCAATTGATTTACAGTTAAATACAGTCTTGGCCTTTGGAATTCTACAATTCCATTAAAAAATACTAGAGAGAGGTGTTGTTTTCTCTTCTCTGGAAGACAGATGGGTCCTGTCATCCCCCCCAGCATTAAATTCAAGAATATGTTGAAGCAAAGCCTTCTCTTCTCCAGCTGCCCCAGCACAGCTCTCTCAGCCTGGCTCCAGAGCAGAGCTGCTCCAGCCCTCGCAGCAGCTCCGGGGCCTCCTCTGGCCTCGCTCCAGCAGCTCCATGTCCCTCTTGTGCTGTTCCCCAGAGCTGGATCAGGGCTGCAGGGGGTGTCTCCCCAGAGCACAGCAGAGGGGCAGGATCCCCTCCCTGAGCTGCTGCTCATGCTCTGGGGATTGGGAGAGTGCAGGAGGGGAAGAAGTGTCCTACATGAACCATTCTGAAGGAGTTTCAAAGCAGTTCAGTGCTTTTCCCCTGTCTGATGCTTCTCAAATGCTTTTACACTGCGTCTCTGTGATACTTTCATTTCACCAGGTAATTCCCCACTGCCACCATCAGCTGCACAGTGGAAGATGACAGCAACCAGGTGTCATGTACGATGTACTTGACTTGGTGGCAGTTCTTTCATGCATCTTAATGGCAAACAAATGGGACTTTCTGTGTCTGGTAGTTGTCTTTGAGGTCCCTGGAGAACCCTGTGGTGTACTTGAAGCTGGTTTTTAGGTGTGACAGCCTGAAGACCCCAAATTACCTTCTGTGCACATTTATCCAAGGAGTTGCTAAAGTTAGAACCAAGTCTTTTCTGTGTGTCTTAGAAAGTAAATACTGTAGTTAAATAGGAACTTCACTAATGTATGTCCTTAGAGCCCTTACATGAAGGGACTGTTCTTCTGGAATATACTGCTGGAGTGTAGATGTCTTCTAAAGTATTTTCTGCTTCAAACCCGATTTCTCATATAAGCTCATTTGTTTTTTTCATAGTTGAACCCTACGATCCTCTTTGGAACAGCTCTTTTCTAGGAAAGGTCAGAATACTAATAAAAAATAAGAAAACAAAGCTGGTTTTGTTGACTATTTGGAACCAAATTCCTATCTTTTAAAGGCTTTTCCTGTATTTAAGTTCTTCTTGATGAATATTAAAGCTTGGGTCTGCAAACCCTTCAGGCTCCATGGCCTCTCTCCAAGGCATTTGTAAAATGCAACTGGGAAGGAACAAGTTTATCTGTTGTCAGTTGACCTCAGCTCCTTCCTGAGAGCTCTGGGTCTCAGTTAGGAAGAGCTTAGAGGTCTGCATGTTGTAAGGCTGAACGCTGTTGTGCTGGATTAACATCATTTGAGGTTGGAGTTCTTCGTGTACAGAGCAGGCAGCAGGAGCATCAAGTGCCTGTGCTGGTGGCCTCTGTTCTGTTTCCTGGGAGGAAAGCTGGAGCAGCTCAGGAATCGTAGAACCTCAGCTTGGGAGGGACCTCAGGGATCATCTGCTCCACCCTTTCCAGGCACAGCATGACCCAGACTGGGTGCCCAGCACCCTGTGCAGCCCAGTCTCAACAGTGTCCAACGCTGGGGAGTCACCACTTCCCTGGGGAGATTATTCCAATGGTTGGTTGTTCTCATTGGGAAACATTCTCTCTTGTGTCCAGTGGGAATCTCCCCAGGAGGAACTTGTGCCCATCACCCCTCGGCTTTCCCATGGGACTCCTTGTCCAAAGGGAGTCTCCATCTCCTCTGCAGCCCCCCTTTAACTCCTGGCACATGGGATCAGGTCTCCCTGAGCCTGCTCTTCTCCAGCTGAACAGTCGCAGCTCTCTCAGCCTTTCCTCACACGCTGCCCAGCCCTTGGACCATCTTTGTGGCCCTTCTCTGGCCCCTCTCCAGCCCATCCACAGCTTTGCTGTGCAGCAGCAGAGCTGGAGGAAGCAGCAGTGTGGTGTTGGGACCTACTCCTTTTAAATCCTTAACATGAGTTATTTGTAGCCATGTGCTGCCTGGACTCATACAAGTGTCTGAGGAGAGCAGAATGTGCAGCTTCTTCTTTCATGGTTCGTGGTTGGGTTTTGGTAACACACACAGTGAGACACATCCTCCTCTATTTTGATACCAGCTCTTTTCCTCCGGCGTTGCTGTGGAGTTGCATCATATACACTAACCCAAGCGTATTGTGCAGAGGATTGTGTGCATCTCACCAGTGTTAGTTCTGCACCAGTCCCCAGGGATTCTCCTTGTCAACTTGATCAGCAAATGCTGCCTCAAGTCATGCTGTGCTGTGTGGAGAGGTGAGCTTAATGCAAGTGCACACAATGTACTCTTACAAGCTGCCTCCTTAGAAGCCAGACCTTAAATCAGGACTATTTTAAGACCTTTGTTCTGAAGAGATACCCACCTGTGTGTCATCATGAAGAATGAGTTTAAGAGAAAAGAGCTCTTATGGAAGCACCTCTCGTGTGGGAAGAGTAGAGGTCAAGTCTTAGTCCTTCCAGAGCTGCCTTGAAGATGGGAATAAGATGGAGGCACCCTGGAGGTAGCAATGTGGAGCTTTTTCTCTTCTTCCTCCAGGCAGGACCAAAGTCACTACAGTGTGGAGGGCAGGATGGGGCAGGTAGGAGGGAGCAGGAGGAAGTATTTGCTTGTGGATAATGGTGCTGGGGAAACATTAGGCAGAACTTAAAGGAGGGGAAGGATGGAGGGAAGAGAAGCTGGTGGGAACCTCAAGCATTTTAAGAGGTCTCCTGAAACTTCCCTGATTTGCTGCTTGTAATGGCTGAGAAAGCATTCCTTC